>NW_026869129.1:0-87368 GCF_020745735.1 Hemiscyllium ocellatum | reverse complement strand
TGTTTGCCTGCTAGGTATCGGTGATTGGAACTCCGGAGTCCAGCGAATCAAGAGAGTGGGTTTCGGGAGTGGATCGGTAATCGGGGGGTATTATCGGTGAGTAATAACACTAGGAGTCGGAATTGGTGAGCATTAAAGTACTTTGAAGTGTGGATCTGGTGAGGGACGAATAGAGAGGGGAACGTAGACAGGTCCCCTGCGCAGACTGGATTGGGTTAAGCGTATGCTTCACCCCGCGCTGACAGTACTGGGTTAAGCGTATGCTTCCCAAAACAAGGACGAGGCCGCTAGACTGACTGTGAGCCGAGCAGACCTATGGTGGAACTGTGGAGGCAAGAATCTTTCAATTGGCTTCCCCTGAATTGGGAGGGGAGGTGTGTTTGGTATCCCTTAACGCCCCGCTTTCTTATCACCAAGAGCCCCTGGAGACTACACCCTCTGGGAGCCCCCCCAGGGAGTTGATGCCCATGGCCGTTACAGGCGGGCCATCGGGACTCAAACCTGGATAGACCCGTCCACTGGTATAGTGGACTTGAAGAACCCACATAGTGTCTGGATAAATGCTATTGTGCAAGCCAGGAACATCCCTGACGAGTACAAGTTGGCCGACGAAATAGCCTCGGGCTTCGAGGGTTTCCCCTTGTTCGCTGCCATTTTCCCCGTGACCACCAATAAGAATGTTAACAGAATTAATCTCGTCCATTATAATGTCCAGCGATTGGCCAACCTGACTGTAGATGCAGTGGACGCAATTCACGAACAGCTTGCGCAGACCTCGCTGATGGCCCTACAGAACAGACAGGCTTTGGATATGCTCTTGGCAGAGAAAGGAGGGGTGTGCGCAATGTTTGGCGCTATGTGCTGCACTTCCATAGCAAATAATACGGGTCCAGATGGGAAGCTCACTAGAACCCTGAGGAAGCTGCGAGCTCTAGCCACTGAGTTGTACATGCAGTCGTGGTGGGGGGGGAGGGGGTTAGTAACCCGGTAGTGGACTGGTTGAATAAGACTTTCGGACAGTGGGGGACAATCCTAGGGCAGCTAGCCCTAGGGCTGAGCATTTCCATTGCTATTTTTATTACGTGTGGCTGTTGCTGTATTCCCTGTATTAGAGCCCTAGTGACCCGGACCATAGACCGGGCATTTACAGGCAAAGACGATGCTAGATCTCCTGCACCCCCGCCCTACCAAGCTGTACTGCATGAGTGTGCGGATGCCTCCCATGGGAAAAGCAGATCGGCGGAGACTGAGACGGAGATCGACCTATCGCCGCCGTGTTATAATTTCTGAATACGTTTGTCTTGCATGCGTTTTCTTTTAGAACTTTCCGGGGTACTCTTGGGGGTGAACTGAAGAAGCGCTTAGATTGGGTTTTTTTTTCTCTCATTTTTGTCGCGACGCGAAGTCTTCTACAAATGAGGACATCCCGCTTTTAAGATTTTCCTGTGAGAATGTATAATGGGTTGTTACATGCAGTACATTTGCTGATCCCCTGCTTAGTGTCCTTTTCTGGTCACAGTGAAAGTTTGGCTGCCCTGCAGCAGAGCCTGCCCTGTCTATTCGTGTTGACACTCCTGACAAACTTTTTGACTTGTGATTTTGGATCAAGTACAAGTTGCAGTTAGTACAAACCCTACACGATGACTGCATTTACCAATGTCCAGCTCAATTGTCGTGACTAGCTATTCTCTCATTCCTGTTGTGTTTTTTGTACAGCCAGCTGTTTCCTGACTGTTTAACTCGGGTTTCAATTGCCTTTTGGGCGCCCCGCTGCCAGAGATCTCTTCTCCGAGTGAAGAGCGGAAGCGGCTTTGCCGTCCTGTATGCAATGCACTGTTATCATTCTATCTCCGGTGCATGACAGCTGGCGCGGTGCCTTTGGTTCGGGTTCGTCTGTTCCCGTCGGGTGTTATGGCTCACTGTACGTGTCTGTGCTTCCTCTTTTCCTCCTACTACCCAGTACTAACCCTTTTACTTCAGACCCTGGGATTGTGAGGCCTGTTGTCCAAAGACCCCTTAATTGTTTTGTCCGTTTACATTGGCAACACTTAAATTTATGTTGTATGCTACAGTCATGGGTTGAGGTGTGCTGTGTGCACCGGCGACTCGTCTCCTGGTCACATCAGTGACTACTACACATCATCCGAAATCGCCCGATGGATTCGCCTGGTCTCGGGGGCCACCAGGGAGCCACTGGCCACTGCCCGGAGTTGGTCCTTGCCGCTTCTGACATGGATACGGTTGTCCAATGCTCAATAAGGAATGACTGGTTAGCCAATGACGGGTGAGTCTCCTCAGGTGAGGGACTACCTAAGACAGGCACAGTCGGGCCTTGAATTCGGAAGTGGTGGCCTACGTTCGTGTTTTTATGGGAAGGCCTGGCTTTTGCGTCTGTGTCGGACAGAGCTGCAGGCCTGTGAAGCATCCTGGCCTGCGGAATGACGGGGGCACAGTACAGTTTTTCAATGGGTTTCCGGTCGCTGGCGAGTACCTGACTGGTAGCGTACACTCACAACTAATGTTTACACTTGGGGGTTCTTTGGACTTGTTAGGACGGAGCTACCGTCCCCGTGTTCGTTTGAAGGAGAGAGACACTGGATCTGATTCAAAATATAAGCTGGTTTAATGAGAGAGACGTACACAGAAAATACAGTGAGATATTTACTGCTCACTGGAGAAGGCACGTTCTGAAATCTTTCCAAAAACCCCTGCTTGATATATTGTTTGCTAAGCTAACGCTACGTAATCACTCACACACGTGATCTCTCACAGACAAAGGCTTCCTGTGAACAGGCCTCGGCCTTGGCAGGTATCCACGAGATGGTCTGTCTCGTAAACAAGGTCTCCGAGTAAAGGCTGCCATTGTATTGGTCTGACCTTGGTAGTCCAGCTGCACAGGCAGTTTCGGTAAACAGTCCAAACAGCAGCTCCGCAGCGCCCCCCGATTTCCCAAGCAGCAACTACAGGTCCACCCTCCCTCGGCGTATAGATATACATCCCAACACTCCCTCCCTTGGCCTCGAAAGAGGCCACACAAAATACAGCAGTTCGCGCGCAGCAGTCAGGACCCGGACGGTCGGTGGGCGCCCCCCTGTCGCTCCTTTGCAAGACCGACCATTTAGCTAAACCCGGCTTGTCTGACTCTAGGGAGACATAGTTATAGGGGATAGGAATCCCTAAGCAGCATACAACTACACAAAGCATTCCGCGCCGCAAAATCCCTACTCTATGCGCCTCTCCAGTTCGCATACAATCGTTAAGGCACAAGAAGCAGTGAAATAATACATAACAGATGTAAGAACTTAAAAGTTGTAAACACATACAAAAAGCCACCTCAAAACCAACAAAACGATTACTGAGTATGATAACAAAAGCGAAGAGAACCAGAGGAAAACACAAAGTGGATGAGTTCGGACGCCTGCAGAATGAAGCTCTGCTGTTCAAAGAACACCCAATTGTACAACCTCCCAGTAAAGTCGGTCGTATTATACCATGACACCTTAAAATAAAATTTCAAACTACTGACATAGTGTCAAATCTTTTTGCAATAGGATTCAATGAGCTCTCCTTCCTTCCTAAAGGGTTGTTGTTAAGTCGGTTCTGGAAGATGACACAAAACTGGCATTTTCCTTCGTCAAAAATACAGTGAATACAATGTCAAACTGCTGGGTCCACGATTCTCCTTATATCAAGCTGCTTTACAAGCCAGAAACTTGACCAGATTCCCGACACGGATACAAAAGCCAGGCATCTGTTAAAACCAGATGACCACAGGCCATTATTCTGAAGGTCAATACACGACTGTGCCTGTTTTAGGTTGTCCCTCACTCGAGGAATCTTACCCGTCATTGGCTAACCAGTCACCTTCACTTGACCAATAAAAACCCACATCCATTTTACAGCTGTCAAGTACGGACACGGGCAGTGGTAACTGGCTTATCATTGTGAACAGTGGCCGTCGAGACCAATCAAAGCCATTTAGGAATACCAGATGATGGCTAGGAATCTCTTGAGTGAACAATAGTCTCTTGAGTCTCGAGGCATATAGCACTTCACAATCTCTAACTGCAGCATAAAAGCACAAATTTACCTGTTGTCAATTTGAACGGGAAAGAGAGAGAAACAAAATACACAACTAGGGGGTCTCTGCACCTCAGCCCTCACATTCTGAGGCCCTAATATGGGAAGGATTAGAAATGAGAGATACAGTTATAAAGTAAAATCATAAGTTGTCCCGCGCTTCCCTCTCAGGCATATCTCCTCCATTCCCTCTGATACCGATCTCGTAATCTTTCCATGGGGTGCCCCCATCACAGGCTCCTCCAGCCCCGCTGCCTGGTATGCGGGTGGGGGGTTATACTTTCCCGTCAGGGCATGGTCGATCGTACGTGTCACAAGGTATACAACAACAATCACAGGTAATAAAGATAGCAACAGAAATGCATAAACCAAGGGCCAGCTGTCCCAGCATAGTTCCCCATCTACCGAATGTGCTATTCAGCCAATCTATCACTGGGTTTTTGTTTACCCCCGGCTGTTGCTTCAGCTCAGTGGCTAAGGCTCGGAGTTTTATCAAGGTTTTAGTGAGCTTGCCATCCGGGCCAGTGTTGTTTGATACTGTCCCTCATTCCCAGCCTCCCATTCAGTAAATAACCTGTTTCTTCATAATCTTTCCACTTGCCAACCAATGTTATATCCACCTCAATAAACTAAATCTATTCCCACATTCTTTAATTTTACGCACTAATCCCGTAATGAGACTTTGTTAAAAGTCTTCAGAAATTCCCAATAAACCACCTCCACTGGCTCCCTTTCGGTAACCTCATTATTTACATCCTCAAAACATTCCAGTAAATTTGTCAAGCTTGACTTCCCTTTCATAAATCTATGCTGACTGTCTCCAATCCTGATAATGGTTCCCAAATGCTCAGCTATTCAGTCTATGGAGGATCAATTTACTGTGTAATCCCACGTATCTTAGGACCCAAATAGAAAAGTACAACACAGAAGATTTCCCTCCCTGCTGATACAGAATCTATATTTAACACCACATTTTGCAGAACAGTTCCAAAGGTTCCCCATTTTCCATAAGGACGAAAAAATGTTCAAATCTGTGGCCTTTGAAACAGTGACCTCCAATCCTCATCTCATTTTTAAATGGACTAACTCCTGAACACCACTTTCCTTTCAAATACAGTTTGTTCATGGATTATTCCACAAGTGTAGTCATCACTATCCTTTATAAGAGCTCTAACAGATCATCATTACACTTTCCTCTGCAACAGCACAGTGAAAATATTTAATGATAATAAAAGTACTGGCGATGTTTAAGTAAAAAAATGACCACTTTCACCTTAAGATTACCTCATCTGTTTTGACTATGCTTTTATACTACATTATATTCTTGATTTTATCATTCCAAATGCCACTTTCTCACTCCTTTATTTTCCTTCTGTTGCTTTTGCTTTAGTAGCTCAAATCTAAATGTATTTTCTTCAGTCAGACTATATTACCTTGCTCTCTGTTCAACTGGTTTTAAAACATTCTCCACGGTTATCTCACTATTCAAACTGTTTCTTCTAAATGTCGTCACTAAAATAAACATCCCGATGACTTTATATTTCAGACTCCGTTTTTTGATCTGAACCTAATCTGGTCGTTACTACCATATGCTAAGAGTTGAACCTTCAACCTTCAAGTCATTCACTCTTCTGTTTAACCACTTAGAACCAAAACTGGAAACATTCCTGGTCAGACATGCGAACTGCTGATTAACAACTAGTCCAGGATGCGCCCCAAAACCTTTCTCATTTGTCGTCTATACAATTAGCGTGTGCATTATCATGATTCTGTTCCGACTTCAAACATCTCTGAATATTAGAACATAGAACATAGAAAAATACAGTGCAGTACAGGTCCTTAAACATCCTTAATTATAGCGTATTTCATTATAGTACCTAGTTCCAACACATCAAAACTGGCTGCACACCCAACTGAACTGGTCAAACAAGCTAACAACTTTCTTCTTTCAGATACAAAACCACCTTCCTGTGATGACCCAGCAGAATTTATCAGAATGCAAACAAGCTTAAGGCTGTTGTCTCAAAGTCAATTCCAACTTATCCTGCCCAATGTCTAAGCCTATAAAGTTTCCCAAAACCCGACCTCCAATGTTAAAATTGACTTTAAACATAGCTATAATAATTGCTCAAATACCACAGAATCACTCATAGAAAATTATTGGCATTTATTAACATGAAACATATCTGAAAGTTTAACTGTGGCACTGATAGAACATTGCTAGATCTAATTCAGTAAGACAAATTTAAATTCAATCCATAAATGCATTTGTACGATTTCCACAGCTTCCATTTTATACTTCCCACCTCTTCCGTTGATTTCAAAACTCAGCTTGGTCTGGAGCCAGGCTGACAGCCGCTGCAATTCCTTCTTTGCCCGCTATGAGGTAGATTAGTTTAACCGGTCCTCTCCTGTTCCTCTAAAATGCCCTATCCTTCCACAATAATGGCATCCTGCCTGTGGAGACCTTTGTCTCTGCCCCTGTCGCTCAAACTCTCTATCAAATGCTCCTCCATGTCTCTCCCTACTCCCTTTCTTCCCTGCCCTACATGCTATCACTCGCTGCTCCGGTTGCTCACTTTTGGCTGCATTCTTCCCCTAATTACCTCATCAACCGCAGCTACCATCATTTACGCGTTCTGCTCCTGTCACTCGCCCTTTCTCTCTTTACAAACACTTTCTGTGCCCCTCCTAACAATGCGTGATGACAAAATGTTCAAGAACAAACCTTTCAGCTCAGTGAGTAAACTTAGAACCTGAGCTACATATCTTCTCAAAAAATTGCAAATACACTTCCTTTCTGAAAGATTGTCCTAATTGACTAAACTAGGTAAGATTCACCTGTGATCTGTTGTTGAATCTCAGAAGAGATTAGCGTCTGGTATTTGTACTGTAACCCATACCCATTATCCATTCACAAATTAATTACAGACCCATAAGCTCCTCCATCAACAGGGGTACAGTCATCTTCCAGTTTTTTGAAATCTTGTACTAAATTCATATCCAGTACTTAATAGTGAACAAGGGGAATAAGTCTCTTACTCTTAACCACAACTAAAATTTAGTGAATGAAAAGGCTAAAGTCAATCATAGCTGTCTGTGTACAGCCTACTAGGTATGTGTCCAGATGCTCAATACCGAAGACCTGTTCAAAGTATTAAAAAGGTTTTAGCCACCATCAGATCTGCATAAATGAAAAAATGAAGAGAAAGTGCTTGACTTGAAGTCTGTAGGAATATAAATGCAACATTTTAGTACATAGTGTTATATTACCAATATGGAAAAAAATCCAACTGATTTCTTATCTCATCTTTCCTAGAACCGTCATAACCAGGTTTGGAATTGTGGAATTAAAATTAGGTGTTTGACCACAGTTGTATTAGGCATTGGCACAAAATCTGTGAGACCAGGACTGAATCCCTCCTGTTAGTGAATAGCTGTGAAAAGTACTATAAAACAACCAGAAATTTAAATCCAGACTTTATAATACAAAAATATAATATTACTCTATCATCCAAGCATCCTTAAGACTTAAAATTTATTCCTCTTCAGAAAATCCCATTTCCCTCTAGAACTAAATTTCGAATCAACCTTGTGCAAATAAACCATTTAGCAAGATTGATACCATAATGATGTCATTCACTGCAGAGTGCGAAGCTTGAACAGATAGAGCTTCAACACCCATTCCACGCAATCAGAATCTAAGCAAAACCGATGGCAGAATATTGGCATCTCAAAATCATTGAATGCTGAGGCTAAAGCAGAAGCACGATGGATCATGTAAAAAATGCTTGCCTGCAGGTCCTAGAAAAGACAGACACAGAGACCCACCAAACTTCACCCACAAAACTAAATATTAAATTGAGAGCGAAAAAAAATGCTGTTTGATTATTTTGATAAACTGCGAACAACTCCGGATGGTGCAAATGTCTTGTTAACACAAACAAAAGATCGAGAAAATAGAGATCCAAAAGTAGTTTTCTTAAGTACTGCTGGTCAATCATTACTCAATTAAAATACTTTAGGTCGTAAAAATAATCAGAGCTGTCTTACAACAATTTGTCAATTCAAGTTAAAAAACTTCTAACGCATGCACAATGGTCGAATCCAAGGTCACCGATAATAACCATGGAAACATTCGTTTATAACAATTACCCACTGTCGAACGAAACTTCGACTGTCCTTCATATATTGCTTTTATGTAAAAATAAAAGAGGTTAGTAAGAAAAGTAGTTAGCGAGTCATGACTCATAAAAGCACAGAAGTTATTAGCCTTAAAAAATCATGTTAAGCTCACATAAAAAGAAATCAATTTAAACAGCAGTCCTGGAATTCAAGCTCTAGAAACAAAACTTACTCCTTCAATCACCAACAAACCAATGTGCATTCAAACCAAATCATAAAGGGTTAAATGTTTTGCTAGCTATACGCGTGCTCTCTCTCTGTTTGCACAGTCCTTTGTGAATCCCCTTACCCCTAACCCTTATTTCTCGCATTCCTTCTATCTATCCTTCTCTCTTGGTTTCTCTTCCCTTTGTCTTTTTTTTTCCCTTCAATCTTTCTTTATCTGTCTCTGTTTGTTCTGAAACTTCAGTCCGTTATTTTGGTTAAAAGAAAATTAACTCTCTCTGCAACTTGACCATGAAGTCACTGTCAACATAATACTGGGTCCAGGGCACTACATATTTTGGCTCTATATTGTTTTAATTTTAAAAATATCTCAATGTCGCTTATACAACTGTGAATTAAACTCAATGGGAGTTTAGAAAAAAAACACACACAGACCTGGCTGCCGAAGTCCATTGAAAAAAAATCACAGAAATTCACACCCACTTGAGAAAAGCAATCAAACCGCCAGCTGTGCAAACAGAAACCCCTTGAAAAAAATCATTATAAACCACAAGCAATTTCACCCCGGTGGCAATGGAAACCAGAGAGAAAAAAAAAAAAATTGAAAGTCAATGACTGCCTAACCATAAAAATATATACATTAAAACATATTTACAATTTATTTGGAATTTGTACTTGCTATGAACTGACACAGGGAGTACATAAAAGGGAACTTTATAGGTTCAGTAATTATACCAAAGTTCAAAGCATTTTTTCGTAATGTTTTTAAAAACTTTACTCATGCAAAATAGAGTGTCTGAGCTATAGCTGAATCCCATAATACAAATACTCTAATATCTGGACTAGAAATTGCTTCGCTTATAATCCTTATCTGCAGCTTTAATACTATATTTTGAAATTGAATCAACAGTTATTAATTTAGAACATTAATTATTAAAATCAGTTTGTATTTCATAACTGATTACTAAATTCCATCTTAATTTAGTTGCTTTACCGTCCTGATTCCCACAATACAGACATCCCAAGCTTTTTTGGACCATATCCAATAAGATGCACTCTAAACAAGATATTCTTTTGAAATATTAATTTTGTTTTCCGACGTGTTACCTGGTGTGATAAATTTTGAGCACGATTACCTACTGTCTCTTCTATATTTATAAGAACATTGGAATAGTCGGATGGAAAACTTTTTTTTATAATAGAACATAATCAACTCTGCCCTGTCTATCCCCAGCTAACTCTGCAGTCTCAATAGTGGGCAGCGTTAGTAAGTGGCTCTGGAATCGTGCCAATAATTCCCGTAGATAGACGTCCTCATCATCTATTTTCGTTGACAATTTGATTTTACTAAAAACATTCTCCTTTACTTCCTCTTTTCTCTCTGTCAAATTATCCTGAATGTTTGATTGAAATTCGTCAAAATCAGCAGCTGTAAAAAACAGTTGGTCATCTGCGGGGAACCCGTTTCTGCTCCTCCACAGCTTAAGATTCTTACCCAGATTCTGTATTTCTCTTTGAGTTTCTTTAAATGTAATATATTTTATTCAATAAGTTTCTTAATGTCTTCTAAAACCTTCCCTGCCTGTGTTATCGGGTTTGTCGTTACAGGTGCTGGGTTGGACTCATTTTTTTTTAACTCCGGGGGGGATGTACACAGACGCTACCAAACAGTTCAAATCCAATTGTGGTGTAAAAGTTACCACAAATTTGGTCTTCCACCCCAGAGACTCATTCGTGTCCTTACTTATCCCCTTGGTAGGGGGTTTGCCCAAGTCAATCACTTGGCGTACTAAAGTATTAGGAGACTCTCGGAGACCCTCTAGTATATTTGTCATTAATGTAACATTCTGAAAAGTCTCCTTAATCTTTTTATAATAAGTTCTTTTGATTTAAAGCCTGTCCTAAGACTAGGTCTAAAGTTTCTTTCTGTAAAGCTACACAGTCCAATAGCAGTCGACCCGCTAGGGTCGTATTCCCACCTAGACTGAGTCTCCACCAGGGAACTCCAGGACATTCTGTCCTGAGGTAGCGCAATTTTGGTGGTCCAAAATTTAATTCCTCCATCTTATTTTCTCTTATCTGACTCTAAGCTTGCCCCCCCTTTGTTTCTGTTTCTATCTTTCTTTGACACTTTCTCCTTTTTCTCACTGTAAGCTGTTGTCAAAAATATTTTTTTCTGCTGTCCACCTTATACTACTTTCATTTAAACATAAAATATTCTCTCAAAAAATAGGGTTTAACCTTATCAGTTACCAACTAATCTTTTCTCCTTTCTCAATATCTATTAAAATTCTATCCTGAAAGAAAATCACGTTAAGTATTCATAAAATTGCAATAAAAAAAACACACTGAATCAAATGACAAACAACAAGTTTCAAACATAAAACCATTAACAAACAGATGAATTCAAGCCAGAGCACAAAGTGTTAAACTGCTTGTTAGCTGAGAAGCCTTCTGTTCACAGACAGACACACTGATAAAGCTTGCAGCAGTAAAATTCTCTCTCTTTTTGAGATATGACACACAGTTTCTTAATTTCACAGACCCATACAAATTTTCACACAAAGAGATTTTCTTTTTCTCTCTTACAGAGATTTTTATACAAAAAGATTCTCTCACACACACAAATTCTCACATACACACAGAGACTACCTTTCTCTCGCAATCAGTTTTACACACACAGAGATTCTTATACACACTTAGGTCTTCACAAACACAGAAACTCTCTTACTCTCTCAGATTTTTACAAATTTAAAAATACTTAAACTCACACATTTTACACACCAAGAGACTCTTTCTCTCCCTCTCTCTTTCACAGGCACTGTCAGCTAGCGATCAGCAGCATTCACACTCTCCCTCTCTCCCTCCAGGGCAACAATGCAAACCTCTCTCACAGACTTTCACACACAAACTGTTCTTCTCCCACACACTTTTGCTAACACCACAATACTTGTACATACATACACACACCACACAGTCAATCTGTCAATGAATCTGTGTCTGTCACTGTCCCCGGTCCGCGGTCTTTGTCTCACGCTCCACCACGGAACTCCTGGGTGTCGGGCGCACAAAAGCACCACCTCGACTCCCGACAAGACCAGTCCCGATCAGCGCTCGTCCTCCGGTCAAGGGAAGTAAATTTTTTTTTACTCACCGGTCCTTAGTGCAAGTTGGGAAGCCTACGCTTAACCCGGATTCGTACTGCGCGGGGGGAAGCATACGCTTAACCCGGATTCGTACTGCGCGGGGGGAAACATACGCTTAACCCAGATTCGTTCTGCGCGGGTAAAGCCTAAGCTTTACCCATAAAAATACTTTCAGCGCCCACAAAGGGGATTTTTCTCTTTAAAACACTAACCACCTCTAGGAATTTCAGTGCCCACCTAGAGGACTTTTTTCTCTAAAACACTACCCACCTCTAGGACTTTCAGTGCCCACCTAGAGGACTTTTTTCCAAAACAATAATACTCACCACCCCTAGGAATTTCAGAAACCGCGCGGCCGGGATGACCGGGGTCACCAAAACTGTTAGGATGGAGCTACCGTCCCCGTGTTCGTTTGAAGGAGAGAGACACTGGATCTGATTCAAAATATAAGCTGGTTTAATGAGAGAGAGACGTACACAGAAAATACAGTGAGATATTTACTGCTCACTGGAGAAGGCGCGTTCTGAAATCTTTCCAAAAACCCCTGCTTGATATATTGTTTGCTAAGCTAACGCTACGTAATCACTCACACACGTGATCTCTCACAGACAGAGGCTTCCTGTGAACAGGCCTCGGCCTTGGCAGGTATCCACGAGATGGTCTGTCTTGTAAACAAGGTCTCCGAGTAAAGGCTGCCATTGTATTGGTCTGACCTTGGTAGTCCAGCTGCACAGGCAGTTTCGGTAAACAGTCCAAACAGCAGCTCTGCAGCGCCCCCCGATTTCCCAAGCAGCAACTACAGGTCCACCCTCCCTCGGCGTATAGATATACATCCCAACAGACTACAGACTTGCGTTCTACGGGCAGACTAGTTATTTTATTTTCTTCGCTCCGAATCTCTTGCGTTCGTTGCCATACTAGTTTACTATGCTTCCATATTCGCGCAAATTTTCGTGGGATCTGTTTGTCTTTTGCCCTGCTTGATTGATTCCTTGTTTTTGTCATTTCTGTAGAAGCCTGTGGGAATTGTTTTATATATATTAGCTTGGCTTTGCATGTAGCTTTTGTTACCTATTTGTTACTTGTGTTGCGGCATGTTGCTTAGGGCACCCTTCATCCCAACATGACTGTCTCCTGAGAACCGGAGAATCTGGTCATGACAACGTGCTCGGTTTGATCAAAGGGACGCCTTTGGGTACGTCCGCCGGCACACCAGACCCCGGTCGCCTCGCAAGTGTTTGCATTTCTTACGGCATGGGTTGGTTCGGCCTCAATAAGAGGCCACGGGAGGGAATGTGGGGATGCTTTCACTAGTACGATGTTTAATTTAGATCCGGGGAGGGTGAGATAACTGTACCTGTTACAAACAAGTGTTTTTAGCACCGGGCCTGAACGGGTTAAACTACAGCTGAACTAAAAGCTGCAGCCATTCTAACCAAACCACAGAAAAGGCTAGCTGATAAACATTATGCAAATCATTCCATTAAAACATTGAAACTCGTAACTGCCGGACATTACTCATGAAGGAAGTCACTGCTATCTTGCTAATGGTTCCATTGAAATTGTGTAACTGTTAGACTAGCTGCAAATTGGCTTACGTAAGTGACCCATCGAAACTGTAGGGTAATGAGACGTATAGAAATGACAAATGGAATGTTGAGTTTGTAAGCCAACAATGTATTTATTGATTAAGTAAACGGGACGGCTGGCCCCGGAATGTCGGAACTATTGTTCAGCACAGCAGGAACCGAACAGACACCTCGACACGGCCAAGAATCTGAGCAGTCAGTGAGGAGTATAATTGGAGCAAGCCCGAACAGAAGAGCAGAACGTGCCTTCTCCAGCAAGCCAGATAGCTTGCTGTATCACGGACGATTCTCTCTCTCTCTCCCAAATAAAGCGGGTTGTATTCTGAATCTGGTCGGGTGTCTCTCTCTCTCCAAAACGAACACCGGGAAGGTAGTTTCCGTCCTAACAATACTCATAGGAGGACAAGGCAGCCATGAGTGATAAGGCATCAAATCAAAAGAGAAAATATACAATGTGGTGAAGATGATTGGAAATCCAGAGAATTCATTGGCTCTGAAACTACATAACTCTGGTATCACTGACACTACAGAGCTCTTAATCATGATTAGGGAAAGAAACAGGAAAAATAATCACTTTAAACACACAAGATTGTATTTCTCAAGGAAAAAGATTCAGGTGAATTAAACATTTGAGTTAAGATCAGTTAAATGCATTTGCGGAATGTGTCAGATTGGAAGCAAGACCCGGGGAGACAGACCCTCAGCAGAATGAGAGTTTGAAATGGAAGTATTTCCACATCAGAACCCAGGTTAGGTCACTGAGTGCAGGACTGATGGGTGAATGGGTCTCAGTGAGAATTGGGGAACAGACAGCAGAATTGCATTGCAGATATTGCAGCTCCAAACTGCATATTCATGTAGTGCTTTAGACCACAGCAGCGGGAGAAGCAGAACAGCATCCAACCACAACCTGTAACTTTTTGCCAGGATAACACTTCAGTCTGCCATTACCATCAACAGCATCTATGGCTCAGTGACGAGTGTGGGTGAACATGTCAGAGTCAGAATCACATGATCCTTAACCTGATGCTAACTCATTTATGCTACCAGACTTGACCAACAGATCTGAACGAAGCTCTGCAGTCCTGCCACATTCAGTTATAAATGGTGATGGACGATTAAACAAATAGCTGGAGGAGAGGGCTCCACAAACATCCCCATCCTAAATAATGGAACAGACCTGCACATCAGTGTAAAAGAGAAGGATGTTTTATCTGCACCAACTTCTGCCAGAAGTGTTGAGTCGATGATAATCCTCACCCTCGCCATGATGCCCACAAAATCACAGATGCCTGTCTTCAACTAATGTGATTCGCTGCAGTGACATGAAGAAACAGCTGAACACAGTAGATATGACACAGGCAATGGGCCAGCACACCATTCCTGCAATAGGACTGAAGACTTGTGCTGCACAACAAGCCATGTCTATTGGGGAGATTTTTTATTCCAGCTCCAACTCTGACATCTCCCTGGCAATGTTGAAAATTACTCAGCTAAGTCCCGTTCCCTAAAACGGGAATAATTACCATCTGATCATTTACCACCCCCTCAGTCCCATCACGACAGTCAAATTGGTGGGAGTTCTTTTTGACAGAGGTGTCAAGCAGCACAGAAATACCCTGCTCAGTGTTTTCTCTGACAGGTCCCCATGTGGAGATGGTGCTGTTGTGGAAATGTCACTGGATTACTAATCCAAACCAGGCTAATGCTCTGGCAGCAGGTGGAAGTTAAAGACAATTAATAAAATATCGAGATCTAAAATCTGGGGTCAGTAACAGTGACCTTGAAGTCAATATCGATTGTAAACAGAACTTCCTTCTCCAATGTACTTTTAGGAAGTGAATCTCCCGTGATTTCCTGGGCTGGCCTAAAACTGACTCCAAAGACCCTGACATGTGATAAACATTTCAATGGTCTCTGAAACGGCCAAACAAGGCACTCACTTGTATCAAACTACTCCGAGGTCTGAAAGGATGAAACCGGGCAGAACATCCGGCCTCAGCATCAGTGTCGGAAAAGGGAATGGGAACAAATTCCTGTCGACCCTGCAGAGACATCCTTCTTAACATCTGAGAGCTTGTGACAACATTTACCGAGCTTTCCCACAGACTGCACAGAAACAGCGGGAAAGGAGTAGGTCATACAACACATTGAGCCTCCCCCATTCTAGTTCATGGAAAAAAATCTCCCCGATGCACTTACCCCTCACGATATACATATCCGTTAATATGAGTAACCTTGGGAAGCTATAAAATAGGTCGAGCAGTAGTTCGTTTGGTCTATTGAGTTTGGAACCAATTCCATGTAATGATGGTTGGCCCTTCATTTCCACACCGTACTCCTGCTCTCCCACCATCCCTTTACTGTCTCTGAATCCTTACTTATAATCAGTGTCTTGGTTTCCGCATGCGAGGCAATTCCCCAGGGTCACCAGTCTGTGAGTGCAGCCAGTTATTCTCATCTCAATGCAGAGTGACCTGCCTGTACCTAATACTGTGTCCCCTTGTTTTAGTCATCCCAGCCAGGGGAATATCATCCCTGCTTTCAATCTGTCTCACCCTGGCAGAGTTTTGTATATTTCACTGAGAACTCCGCTCATTTTCCTAAACCCCATGGAATACAGGCTCAGTTGCCCCAAACACTGCTCCCACAACAAGCCTGTCATCCCAGAGATCAGTCTGGTCATCCTTCACTGCTCTCTCTCAATGTCCGGTTGGTCCTTTATTAGGTAAGGAGACCAAGCCTGCACACAATACTGCACAATGCTCGAGATGGGATGTCTCCAAACGCCTGTACAGCTGCAGTAAGACACCCTTTCTCCTGGACTCACATCCCCCTGAAATGAAGGTCAACACACCATTTATCTTCTTTACTGCTTTCTGTTTCTGCAATATTGCTTTCAGCGACATATGTACAAGGAAATGCAGATCCTTTTCCGTGTTATAGCTCCCCACTTGGTGGGTCTGTGTACACTGGTCAGCGTGTCAATGCCATGCCCAGTATTGACTTCTGGTTACAGAACTCACTGCGCTGCAGGGACCTCAGAGGTTGATGCAGAAGGAAACAACAAAAAGGAGCATATGGCCCTTTGTAAATCAACGTGTTTCAACCAATCCTTCTCAAATTGTAGGATTCCAGATTATCATTTCCACCAAAGGGCACACCGTCACCTCTATCCACATTGTTCTCCATCTGTCACGTATTTACCCATTCACTCCACTTGTCTTAGTCTTCTTGGTGCTTTTTTACATCCTCCGCACCCACTCACAATCCCACATCCATTAGTGCTGTCAGCAGGCTGGGATGTATTGTATCTGTTTCCAGCAACCAAATATTTAAAGGACATTGTGAACAGCTGGGCCCCAAACACCGATCTCTGTGATACCTCAGCAACCGTCCTCTGTTAATTTCTATTTCTGTATTTCGTCAATCTGGGTGTCACTGGCTGGGCCAGCATTTATTGCCTGTCCCTAGTTGCCCTTGAGAAGGTGGTGGTGAGCTGCCTTGTTGAACACTGCAGTCCACCTGCTGTGGTTGACCTCCAATGCCATTAGGGAGAGAATCCCAGGATTCTGACCCAGCGACTGTGAAGGAGCTGTGATTAGATTAGATTACTTACAGTGTGGAAACAGGCCCTTCGGCCCAACAAGTCCACACCGACCCGCCGAAGCGCAACCCACCCATACCCTTACATTTACCCCTTACCTAAAACTACGGGCAATTTAGCATGGCCAATTCACCTGACCCGCACATCTTCGGACTGTGGGAGGAAACCGGAGCACCTGGAGGACACCCACGCAGACACGGGGAGAACGTGCAAACTCCACACAGTCAGTCGCCTGAGTCGGGAATTGAATCCGGGTCTCAAGCGCTGTGAGGCAGCAGTGCTAACCACTGTGCCACCGTGCCGCCCACCATATATTTCCAAGTGATATATTTTGGCCCGTGATATATTTCCAAGTCAGGATGGTGAATGGCTTGGAGGGGAACCTAAAGATGATGGTATTCCCATACATCTGTAGCCCTTGTCCTTCTAGATAGAAGTGGTCATGAATTGGGAAGATGGTTTCTGAGGATCTTTGGTGTATCATTTCATTGCAGCATGTGGATAGTAAAACACTGCTGCTGCTGCGCGTTGATGGTGGAGCATTGTGAATGAAGGGACAGTCAAACTGGCTGCTTTGTCCTGGATGGTATAAAGCTTCTGGAGTGTTGTTGGGGCTGCACTCATCCAGGAAAACTGGGAGTCTTCTGTCACACTTCTGACCTATATTGTATTGACATGCATTGTAGATGATGGACAGAATTTTGGAAATCAGGATGTGAGTTACTCGCCGCAGTATTCCTAGCTTCGGACCTGCTCTTATCGTTACAGTGTTCATGTGGGGAGACCAGTGAGTTTCTGAGCAATGATTACCCACCAGGTCTTTGATACTGGGGGATTCAGTGATAATACCACCATTAAATGCCAAGGGGCAGGTTAGATTGTATTTTATTGGTGATGGTCATGGTCTGGCATTCGTGTGGGCTGAACATTACTTGCCACTTGCCAGCCTGGATACTGTCCAGATCTTGTCGTGTTTGAACATGGACGGCTTCCGTATCTGAGGAGCCACAAATGTTGCAGAACATTGTACAATCATCGGCGAACATCCCCACTTCTGACCTTAACATGGAGGAAGGTCATTGATGAAGCAGCCCTGAAGAAGTTTCTGTTCACTGCTCGAGGGACTCCTACAGACATGGAGCTGAATTGACTGACCTTCATCAACCATGACCATCTTCCTACGTTTCAGGTATGATTCTAACCAGCCGGGATTTTGCCTCTGATACCCATTGAATCCAGTGTTGCTAAAGCAGCTTGATACCACACAAGGTCGAAGGCAGCCTTGAATTAAAGGGCTATCACTCTCACCCTACCTCTGGAATTCATCTCTTTTGTCCATGTTTGAATCAAGGTAATGAGGTTAGCAGTTGAGTGGCCCTGGTGGAGCCCAAACTGGGCGTCATTGACAGGGTATTGATGAGCAGGTTGCTGCTTAAAAGCACTGAGACCTTCCACCACTTTACTGATGATCGAGAGTAGACTGATGGAGTAGTAATTGGCCGGATTGGATTTGTTCTGCTTTTTATATACAGGAGATACTTGGGGTAATTTTCCACATAATCAGGAAAAGCCATTGTTGTAACTGTATTGAAACAGTTTGGCTAGGGGAGTGGCAAGTTATGGAGCACAAGTTTCCAGTACTATTGCCAGAATGTTGTCAGAGTATGGACCCCATAGAGTATCCCGTATCTCCAACCATTTCTGGATATCGCGTGGACTGAATCGAATTGGTTGATGACTGGTAACTGAATTGCTGAGGACCACTGGAGGGGGCTGAGATGGATCATCCACTCAGCATTTCTGACTGAAAGTTGTTACGAGTGCATCAGCCTTATCTTATACACTGAAGTGCTGGGCTCTTCCATCATGGAGGAAGGTGTTATTTGTGAAACCTCTTCCTCCAAAGAATTGTTTAATTGTCTCCAACGTTTCTCGACTAGATGTGGAAGGACTGCAGAGCTTAGATCTGAACCGTTGCTTGTGGGATCACTTAGCTCTGTATATCACTTACTGCTTATGCTGTTTGGCCCACGAGTAGTCCTGTTTGGTGGCTTCACCAGGCTGACACTTCATTGGCAGGTTTGCCTGGTGCTGCTCCTGCCATCCTGCACATCCACTGAAGCAATGTTGATCCTCTGGATTGATGGTAATTGTTGCGAGGGGGATATGCCAGGTCATGAGGTTGTGTGGCTGTACAATTCTGCTCCTATAGATGAACCACAGCACCTTATGGACACCTAGACTTGAACTGTTAGATCTGTTCGATGTCTGCGCTATTTCGCACTGGGACAGTACCACCCAAAATGGTGAATGTTATTCTTAATGTGCAGGTGTGACTTTGTCTCCACAATGACTATGCGGTGGTCACTCTTAACGATGCTGTCATAGGCAGATATTTCTGCAATTGGCAGATTACTAAGGCTGTGGTCAAGTGTATATTTTCCTCTTGTTGGTTCCTTCACTGCCTGCCGCAGAACCACTCTAGCAGTTATATCCTTTAGGACCCAGCCTTCTCGAACAATAATGCTGTAGCTGAGATACTGTTGGTGGTGAACATTGAAATACCCCACCCAGAATGCTACCCTCAGTGCTTCCTCCAAGTGTTGGTCAGCATGGAGGAGTACTGATACATCAGTTGAGAGATGCTGGTACTTGGTAATCAGCAGGAGGTTTCCTTTCCCAAATGCAAACTAATGCCATGGGATACGGAGTCACTGTTGAGGACTCCAAGAGCAATTCCCTTCTAACTGCATCCCACTGTGCCGCCACCTCTGCTGTGTCCATCCTGCTGATGAGACAGGACATATCCGGGGAAGGTGATGGGGTGTCTAGGTCATAGTCATACTCACAGAATCATACCTTACAGACAATGTCACGCTGTTGCTTGATGTGTCTCTTTGTTTCTATTCACTGTTTAGTGCCAGCTGTCCCATTCTCGAAACATGTCCATATATTAGCCCCAATACACTCAGATTTGATATTGCAAATTGGGCTTAGAGCTTTACCAACATTTTCCTAAAAATCAAAATGTTTTACATCCATTACTGCTCTTTCATTTGTCAGCCAGTCTGCTTCTCAAACATAATTCCCATTTCATAAATCGATGTTAGTGTTGTCTATGACTATTACTTTCAGCCACAATAATTTCTGCTAAACCATTTACTTACTACGTTCTATGTTCCACGTACTCTATCATTTTCCCACATCAGACTTGGTTTTCCTTATATTGTTAAAAAGTTTTGTGAAGACAGAACTGAAGTAGTGGCTTCATAGTTCTGCCATTTCCCTGTTCCCCATTCTCCATTCTCTGGTTCCAAACTGTAAGGAAACTACACTTGTTTTCTCATATTTCTCACATTGACATAATTTAACAAGCTATTACAGTTCACACTTATAACCCTTATGAATATAACTCTTCAGAAACCCATCAATTCCTGCCTTAAAATGCTCCAATAATTGACCTTTCACATGGTACACTCACGGGAGCAAAGACTCTGTGCCGACAGAAGTACAGCACGATCTATATTAGTCCCACTTTCTACAGCAGTCCCATAGCCTGGAATGTTAAAACACTTCCAAGTGCTTACCCAAGTACTTTTTAACGATTGTGAGGTTACTCGTGATAATTCCCCTCTCAGGAAGTAATCCCAGAAGCCCACACATCGACGTGAAAAAATGTTTAAATCATCTCTGAACCTCAAACTTTTCACTTTAAAAGTGTGCTCCTTTGTTCTTGACCCTCTGACTAAAAGGAACAGTTGCTGTCTATCCACCCTGTCCGTGTAGCTTATAATCTTATCCTTCTGAATCACTGACTCCTCAGCTTTCTCTGCTCCAAAGTAAACAACCCGAGCTTATCCAGCCTCTCTCCATAGCTGATATGCTCTACCCCAGGGAACATCCTGGTGAATCACCTCTGCACTCCCTCCAGTACAATCACATCCTTCCTGCAATGTGGCTCCCAGAGCTACATGCAGTATTCCATTTTGGCCGAACCAAAGCCCTGTATAGGTCTTATATCTCCACCCTGATTAGGAAAGACAATACTCAAGGTCCAATTCTTAACTAGTCCATTAACCTGCCCAGCAGAAATTGAAGACTGCAGATGCTGGAGATCAGTGCTTAAAACATGTGTTGCTGGAAAAGCGCAGCAGGTCAGGCAGCATCAAAGGAGCAGGAGAATCGTTGTTTCGACCATAAGCCCTTCATCAGGAATCTGCCCGAAACGTCAATTCTCCTGTTCCTTTGATGCTGCCGACCTGTTGTGCTTTTCCAGCAACACATTTTTAAGCATTAACCTGTCCAGTCACATTCAGGGATGTGTGGAGAAGCACAATCTGAGCTTCCCATTGTGCTGCCATTCATTGAGTCCTCCCCTTCCTGGTTCATTCTCCGAAAGTGCATCACCTCATATTTATCAAGGTTACATTCTATCTGTTATTGATCTGCCCATCTGACCATTTCATCTGCATCTTCCTGTAACTTAAGGCCTTTCTGCTCACTGCGAACCAACTGGTCAATCTTTATATCAAACGTACACTTACTTATCACACCTCCCTGACTCTCCACCTAGCCCCCTCCACATTCACATTTGTTTTTGTTATGAATAACACAAACAATAAGGGACACATCACTGATCCCTGTGGTACACCAGGGGACACTGGTCTCCAGTCACACAAACAGCCTCACTACCCTCTGCCCCCTGCCACTAAGACAATTTACGTTGTAACGTGTCAAGTTATCATTTATATTGTGAGATTTTACATTATTTTTCAGTTTCCCAGCTGAAAATTTGTCAAAGGCTTTCCTATAAAGCTAAAGAATCGACCTCCTCAAACTAATTCAATCACATCTATTAGATGTCACTTCCTTCTGATAAAGTCATGATGGATTATCCCTGATCAGACTTGAGACTCTGATTGGAGTTCAATTTTCTCCTTCCCTATTTTCTCCAGTAGTTTCCTTGACAGTGACCTAACACCCGCTCGTCTATATTCCCTGGTCTATTTCTCCCACCCGAACTGTGAAGTGGAATCGTGTTAGCAGTTCTTCAGTTCTCTGGCACCTCCCCTATGGTCAGATCCTACTTAAAATATTCAGTCAGGGTTTTTCCTCCATTCACCCCAACAGCCGCTTGTGATACAACTCATTCAGACATGGAGATAGGTCCAAATTTATACAGAACAAAGCCTCAAATCCTTTATCGTATTTTACATCAATCTGTTCAAGAGTTTCCCCATCCATCTCCTTGAATTCTGTACTTGTCTTCTCCGTCTCGAAAGTAAAATAGATGTGATGGTCTCATGTAACAATCCATCAATGTTCTCCAGCTTGACACACAGATTGCTCCTCTGGTTTCTAATGGACACTAACTGTTTGCTGATTATTCTGCTCTACTTGTCCGTGTAGAATATCATGGGATTCTCCCAGATCTCGCCTACTTGTACTTCTCCATGTCCCTGTTATTCAGTCCCCTCTGTGTTTCTAAGTTTCACTGCAACCACCTCTCATGTTTCAAAACTCGAGATCACAGGGTGAGTTTCCACATCAGAAAATCTTGCCGTTTTCGGGATGAATCTGAATAATAACTTCTGCAGTTCCCCTGTAGTCAATATCTTATTTCTTAGATTGGGACTCCGAACAATACAAAATACTCTCATGAACACTCGATACAACTGGTGCATGACGTCTTCTATATTCCAATTACAATCACCTGAATGTAAAACTATTTTTTTCTTTGCTATTTTCATATGTTCTTCCTAATACCTCTCGCTTTAACTTTTCTTATGAGCTTACTGTGTGAGTTTTTAAAAAAATCTCATGAATATTCAACTCTACGTTATCCATTGATTCTTCATTGCCTATGTCCACAAGAATCATCTTCAAACCATTCCAAAAAAAAGTTTGCCACTTCTGGTTTTCCTTTCATCGGTATATTCTCACACTCCCCAGTTATGTTATTACCTTCTACATATGTAGTCGCATGTTCCTTGTAATCGAGTCCAACAGACACCTGACTGCGGATGACAAGATAACTGCTCTGTAGTTCACCCCTCTCCATCTTCATCCTTTCTTAAATGGTTGGATAATATTTGTAACCTTTGCCTTATACAGATTGGCTAAATGACTTTCGAGAATGTGTCGGAAGATAAAGTAAAAATCCGCGATGCAATCAACATGTCTATTGCTGATTCCTCATAAATCCTTGTATGAAGTACATCTGGTCTGTCAGATTTATAAATATTCAATCCAGCTTTCTTTTCAAAGATGACCTCAACATTGATAAGAATAATCTTAGACCTTACTTACCCAAGTCCCATGGTCACTTGGTATTTCTGGAAGAATTTCTGGACATTCTTCCAATGAAGATAGACGCAAATAAACTGTTTCTTTTCCCTGAGATTTCTCTGTTCTCTGCAATAAACTATCCTGAACGCACACCAACTGTTCCACATTTGACCTTGTTTTCATTTTTTTTTCATACCTTGATAGATGCTTTTTAGCAGTCTTTATGTTTTTCTTTCGTTTGCATGCTTTTTCTCTTTTCAATTTCTTCTCAGTTTCTGGATCATCCTTTGCTGGGTCCTACATTTCTCTGAATCCACTGGATTACTACAACTTGGCATCTTTCTAAGCTGCTTCCTTTCATCAAATAGGTAAGTGAAGGTGGGGTTGAAAGTGATACTCGGAGAGGAGGGTGGACCAGATTGATAGCAAGGAAGGTGGACGCATAGGAATGTACAAAAGGGCGGTGCTGACTTGGAAGGTTGGAGTGGGATAGGGTGGGGTTAGGGGAAATGGGGAAATCCACTATGATCCCCTGTGTTTGGAGGGTCCCAAGGCAGAAGAGGAGGCTTTCTTCCTGCAGGGTTCTGGTGGCTCGGGTTTGGCGATGGAGCAGGTCCAGGACCCTCATGTCCTTGGCAGAGTGGGAAGGGGAGTTAAAGTGCTCAGCCACAAGGCGATGGTGTTGTTCAATGTGGCTGTCCCAGAGATGTTCTCTGAAATGTTCCACAAGTTGACCTTCTGCCTCGCCAATGTAGAGAAGAACACATTGGGTTCAATGGATGCAGTAGATGAGGCGGTCTGTCTCCCTTCATCACCTATCACTTTCAACCCCACCTTCATCTACCTCCCGCAATCCCTGCTAATCTCCCCCCTGCCTCACCCCCCTTCTCATTTATCCCTCAGCCCCCTGGGCATATAAGCTTCATTCCTGATGAAGGCCTTATGCCCGAAACATCGATTTATCTGCTCTTAGTATGCTGCCTGACTGTGCTTTTCCATCACCACACTTCCCCTCTGATCCCCAGCATCTGTAGTCCCGACTTTCTCCTCACACCTTGTTGGCTTGCATGACTCATATTTATAACAGTTACTTCAAATAAAACAAAAACTGTCATGTTCTCAAACAGCATTAAAGAAAACCAGTACATTGTGATCACTGTTCCCAAAATGTCCTTTCCAGCAAATTTTTCAATTAGCTCTTCTGATCACTCAACACCAATTCCTAAATAACCTGATATCGAGCTCAGTGCTTAACATAATGCTCATGTAAACCATCTCACACGTGGTCATGAAATCCATTTTTCCCAGCATTAGCATTCAATTGGGTTAACAGAGTTTAGATATAACTTAAACAGTACATTATCACTGCAGTAGCCACAAATGTGTATAACTCATTTCCTGTTTTATAACATAACCAAAATATGTGTATTGCAGCTTTCACTTTGATATATAACTCCCATCAATGTTTGCTCCTCCTTGATTTTTTTTAATCTCCACCTTACTAGATTCTGTGGAATCTGAGCGATGTGGGCTCTGGGGAGATTGATGGTAGAGACCATCTCGCCACATCATTTATGATCTTCTCAAACTTGAATTACTCCAGATCTCCCGTTATGCAGTGGAGTAGAGAAGGACAATGATCTTCCAACAATGCTCTGTATCCCCCCAGAGAGCTGAGACTGCTCTAACCTAGATGGGAACCTACCAGCAGGCCGGTAAAGTGTTGCTGCTGTTGTACAGGCTCTAAGTGAGATCCTATCTAGAGTGGTGTGTGCAGATTTAATCTCTTCAATGAAGAAAGGATGTTGTTACATTGGAAGCAGCTCAGAGATGGTTCCCTCAACTGATTCCTGCAATGAAGGTGCTAGCTTATAATGAAATGATGATCAGGTTGACCCAGTAGCCATTGGAGTTTACAAAGATTCAAGATGAACTTATTTGAACATAAATGGCAGAAGGAGTGAACGAGTGAAGTGAATTACACAGATAGTGGAGGAATCCGTTCCGTTCTCCAGCCTGTTACACAGGAACAACAGGAGGATATTCAGACCTTCGACCCTGTTACACCAAAACAGGATGAGGCTATTCAGCCCCTGGAGCCTGATATACATTTAGAGAAGGAGGCCAATCAGCCAGTCGAGCCTATAACATTAGGCCATGCTGCACCAGTATCCTGTTAAACAGCAACAGGATCAGTCCATTCAGCCTCCTCAAGTCTGTAACATAGGAACTGGAAGATGTCACACAGTGAGTGGAAATTGTTACACTGGGATAACAGGAGGCCATTCAGACTCACCGAGCCTATTGCAAGGGAATTGGATAAGGGTTAAAAACTATCTGACACTTCTTTCATGAGAAAGGAAGAGGCAATTTAGACACATGTCTGTTGTGTGGGAACAAGAGAAGACCAATCAATCCCTCGGTCCCATCTCTGGAAGAGGAGACCGTTCAGTATTTCCACCTGTTATAGAGAAGTATGAGAAGACCCATCAGCCCCACAAAATGTTACACAGCAACAGTAAGATTCCATAATCTCCCAATCCTCTAAAGCATCAACAGGAGGATGTCATTCTGGCCTTGGAGATGGTAACATGGGAACACCAGAAAGACATCAGCCCATCGAGTGTGTACACCAGCAGGATGATGAGTCCATTCAGCCACACGTGGCTCTTACACAACATTTGGACCAGATCTCTTAAAAACGTGTGCCTTTTAAACAGGAATTCAAAGAAAACGTAAAGCTTTTCGAAAGGGAAGAACTTGTAATAATGGTATACATTAGGGACGAAAGTGTAACAATAAACTATTGTAATTTAAGGCAAATTGTTAGAGTCCATTGTTCAAGATATTTGCAAAGTTAAACCAGAATTCATCTGAGTCAACATGGTTTTACTTAGGCTAAACCGTGTTTGAATTGTTTGCTTGAGTTATTTGAAGATATCACAAACAAGGTGGATCGTGGGAATACTGGAGATGGAACATATCTGGCCTTCCTGAAGGCATTGGATGTGTTGCTTCTCCAAAGAGTAAGTGGTAATATCCGACAACATGGGTCTAGGAGTAATTTATTAGCTTGGACGGAGGATTGGTTAACCAACAAAATGGAGTCAGATGGAATAAATGTATAATTTTCTTTTGGAAATGCAATTTGTGGGGTGACATTGATTTCAGTACTCATGCCTCAACCATTTGCGATCGATGGGATGACTGTACTCTGTTGATGGGATCGAAAATACGATGCCACATTTTCAGATGACACTAACATCGATGGGAAATTACTTCAGAATGATGGTGCAAGAGATTTTAAATCTATATGGATAGGTTGGGTGAATGGGCCAACATTTAGCAAGGAAAATTAAAGTGAAGATATATGGGGATTTTAGGGTGTATGTTTTCTCCCTGATTTGTGGGTTTGATATCCAGACATTTCATTACCTGGCGAGGTAACATCATCAGTGGCGACCTCCAAGTGAAGCGAAGCCGTTGTCTCCTGCTTTCTATTTATATCTTTCTCCTGGATGGGGTTCCTGGGGTTTGTGGTGATGTCTTTTCCTGTTCGTTTTCTGAGAGATTGATAGATTGCATCTAAATCTATATGTTTGTTTCTGGCGTTGTGTTTGGAGTGCCACCACAAAGAAAAGCCACCATTTCGAGTGGGACAACACATCTATCCTGGGACAGGCTAAGCAAAGACATGCCAGAGAATTCCTAGAGGCCTGACACTCCAACCACGCCATAAACAAACGCATAGATCTAGATGCCATCTATCAACTCCTCAGAAAACGAACCGGAAAAGACATCACCACAGACCCCAGGAACCCCATCCAGAAGAAAGATATAAATTGAAAGCAGGAGACAACGGCTTCGCTTCACTTGGAGGTCGCCACCATTGATGTTATCTAGCCAGGTAATGAAACGTCTGGATATCAAACCTACAACTCAGCGAGCAAACCAACATCCTAAATCTCAACCTGAGCTACAAACCTTCACAAACCTTGCAAAAGCCATGGGCGCAACACGCTACAACTTGCCCGTAGATGGGAAAGGAATGCCATCCGAGAGAGTTCCACTCGCGAACAGCTGTACTACCTGCATGAATGTTTAAGAAAACAACTACTGCCAAAATGTCTGCAATATAAACGCCGATAAACGCATCTCAAGCCAAAAGTTTAACAGAACAAAACGGCCGCAGAATGCTCCGAGAATTAATCAATGACGCCAACCACAGACTCTGAAAATACACACGGGAAATTGCGCGCCAAAAGCCGTTATTCAAACAAGCAACAAACCAAGTATGGTCAGACGTGATAGAACAAGCCATCAACACCAAACACCGACAAAGACAGATAAAGAAAAATCGGGACGTGAAGAAAAAACTGGACAAACTCACAAAAAAAAACACAAAATCAATAACACAGGGGCATGGATAAAGAACTTATCAGACCGGACCCTATCAGACACAGAAAAAGCGCTACTAGTCAAAGGATTAAATTTCAATTACCGAGACGCTGACAAGAAGGAATTACTTGCGGCATTAGAAACCACATTGAAGGACAACAATCTCATGGAAGAAACACAACAAACGATCAGACAGACAGTTGCACCTATTCTCAGCCGAAAGAGGGAAGGAAACAAACTGACCACACAAGAAAAGAAAGCCCTAGAAAACCGCAAAAAAGACAAAGATATCATTATATTACCTGAAGACAAAGGTCGCTCACAGTCATCCTGAACAGAAGGGACTACATAGAAAAAGCTAATGCACTACTCGCAGGCACCAACACCCACCAACAGGTGGCGCTTGACCCGACCACACAACTAGGAAACAAAATTACTTATCTCCTAAGAAAATTACACAATTCCGGACAATTAAACAAGACAGAATTCCAGAAAATGAAACCCGATGGGACCAATACCCCACAATTCTAGGGAGTACCAAGAATCCATTAACCAGGAGGCCCCCTCAGACCTATAGTCGCACTACCCAGAACACCAATTTACAGACTAGCCAAAGAACTACACGCAAGACTAAAATACCTAGTAGAAGATTCACAACACTCCATCCACTCCACCCAGAAAGTCCTAAAAATCATCAAAAACGCCAACATAGAAGAAGACGAAGCAATGATCTTATTCGACATAACAGCACTCTACACCTCCTTTAACATCGACCTGGCAACGGAAACACTTACCACACTTTTAGAAGAGACCATCACACACACCAACCGCCATCAATCACATTACCAATGAAAATATCATGAAGTTAATGGACCTGTGCCTCACCACCCACTTCACCTTCAAAAACATAGTCTACAAGCAAACCAACAACACACCCATGGAATCTCCACTTGATCAGGATTCATAGTAGAAGCGGTAATGCATGGACTAGAACAAACAGCCCTACCAATCATCAAACCAAAGATCTGGATTCGCTACATAGATAACACTTTTGGCATCACAAAATGAAACAAGATAGAAGAGACATTTAACATCATCAACAACACTCTCAGACATAAAGTTCACCAAGGAGGAAGAAACCGACAACAAACTCGCATTCCTGGACGTCACAGTCGAAAGAAAGGACAATGAAGAACTACAAACCTGCATATAGAGAAAACCGACAAACACTGACCAAATACTTAACTACACCAGCAATCATCCCAACACACACAAACGAAGCTGTATCAGGACACTACTCCAACGAGCCACCAGACACTGTAGCTCAGACGAGATACGCAAAACAGCGGAGAACCACCTATACGAAGTATTCAAGACGAACAGATACTCAAGAAATACAGTGCGCAGATTCCTCAAGGACAAACCACGACAATCAGACCAAACACAGCCAGAAACCCTAACCACCTTACCATACATCAAAGAAGTTTCAGAAATGACAGCCAGACTACTGAGACTCCTCGGAATCCTAGTAGCACACAAACCCACCAACACTCTAAAACAAAAACTAACAAACTTAAAAGACACAGTACAACCCATGGACAAAACCAATGACATCTACAAAATTCCTTGCAAGGAGTACCATAAACACTACGTAGGACAAACAGGAAGAAAGTTAACCACCAGGATCCACGAAAACCAGCTAGCCACAAAATGACACGACCCTCTCTCCCTCGTAGCCCTACACACGGATGAAAAAATCCATCATGTTGACTGGGACAACACATCTATCCTGGGACAGGCTAAGCAAAGGCATGCAAGAGAATTCCTAAAGGCCTGGCACTCCAACCACAACGCCATAAACAACACATAGATCTAGATGCCATCAATCAACTCCTCAGAAAATGAACCGGAATTGACATCACCACAAACACCAGAAACACATCTTGGAGAAAGATCTAAATATAAAGCAAGAGACAACAGCTTCGCTTCACTTGGAGGTCGCCAATGATGATGTTACCTAGCCAGGTAACGAAATGTCTGGATATCAAAACTACAGCTCAAGGAGCAAACATACACCCCAAATCTCAACCTGAGCTACAAACCTTCACAAACCTTGAGAAAAAAAAATGGTGCTATTCACGTTGGCCAGTATTAATGGAGAGACAAATTATTATCTAAATGGCGAGAAAGTTCAAAGTGCTTAGGTGCAAAGGGATCTGGATGTCTGCTTGCATATCACAGAAAACCTGCATATGGGACATACCAGGAAGTGAACAACCGCTTATCACACCCCATATCATTATTTCTGAGCTACACAATGCCAGCATTCGATATACTAGGGAGCCAAAACCCAAGGCCAGGGAAAGATACAAAGGGACAGAGAGATTCACATTAAGGACTGAAACAGACAGTTAATTAACTGAAAAGATGTTGTGGAAATATGGGGAAAGAGTCAGGGCAGTGGGACTAACTGGAGAAGTGAGATCTTCGTGAGTAAAATTACAAGAATGAGAACATTCAATAAAAGCATTGCCAGATCAGCTGAAATGGTTTGTTACATCAAAATCTGAATCTGCTTCACAGAACACCACAAACAACATTAACTGGGTCAAGATGACAGCCCCGTATGGAGAGCTGTGCAGATCATGCTCGCGTGTTGCTCAGTAAACTGCACTATCTGCCCAGTATGAGAGTATTGCAAACTTTACTATCATATGCTAACTATATTCACATCAGTTTACTGCCTACAGTGGGAAGGTTTGCTCTCTCTGCTTGTATGTGTGTGTGTGTTCATCAGGGAGAGAGAGAGAGAGAGAGAGAGAGAGAGAGTGCATGTGTGCCCGTGATTGACGTGGTTAAATGAGAAACTCATTGTCTGAGAAAGAACGCACATGAAGAAAACAATTTTAAATACGAACAACTGGCAGGCTTTTTATTAATCAACAGAGAGAACGAGGGAAGTTTCATGGACAGATACGGTAAAGTGTTTGAGAATGTTAAAATAAAGGCATTGCCAGACACAACAGCAATATACGTCAGCGTGCATGAATGACAGATGGGTGGGAGTTTGGTGTGAGTTTGAATCAGATTTGTTTGGGCAGGTTTGAAGCCGGGAGCATCAGCAGCAGATTCTTGCCTTCATTGAGACTGTATTTCATACCTCATGATTCAAACAGCAGATGGAATAAACCAGTGCGACATATTCTGGACTGATGAGTATTTCAAGTTAGAAATGGTCAAGGAATGGTGTCAAGAATCAGCTCAGTGTCAAAGGGATCTCCCACTTTTGTGACATGTCTGCTTCTGCTGCAGATATTGTCCAGGGATGGGATGGAAACAGTAGAGGAAGTGGAGTTTGTAACCAGAACAGTAGACAATGACCTCCATGCTCTTAACAGCAAAGGCAATGATATAATGAATTGTGGTTCTCCCCTGAAACAGAATAGGTCAACATAGATACAAGGAGTAACACTGAAAGAGCAGAGAGCGTGACAGTAATTGAACACCTTCATTGATGTCAGTTAGTAGTGGTCTGTAAAGTGAATATCTGGATTGAGAGATTCCACAGGAACAATAATTTTGGCAAGATGTGTAGACTGTATGAAATAACAGTAATACAGTCATAACTGGTTCAAAGAAAACAAAATCTGGACAGTGACACTCACCAGGAACGCCAACGATAGCCAGGAAGGGATAATAGAAGTATTGAATAATGAGAAGAGCGTAATAGATCCGTAATGATAATGACGACCAATCAAATGCAGAAAGATACCAAACATAAACGGATAAACTCCTGTCTATTGTTGAAATATTCCTGTCAAATGTTCTCAGATTCTGATCCATTGTTGGAATATTCCAGTCTAATGTTCTCAAATTCTGATCCATTGTTGGAACATTCCCGTCAAATGTTCTCAGAGTCTGATCTCTCCTCCCCCACTCTCTGGATCTGCTGATCCCCAGCAGTGCTGTCGGTGATGCTCCCACTCATGTTATGGATTGACTCATTGTATGGAGGCCATTTATCATTAAAAGATGGAAACTCTCCACTGAGATAATTAGAATCCACGGAGGTTGCATTAATCACAGTCACTGAACAAACAGACTCAGTTAACCAGTTCCATACATCACTTTTCATTTACTGGTTTTGAATGGAATAGTTGAGGTTTGCTGAGGGATGGACCACAAATCTTTCAAACTTCTTAATCTTTTTTTCCTTGTATATGAGAATATTAACAGACCACGGCAGCAACCTATATTTGTTCCACTCTGTTTATGAAAGGAGGCAGTTATATAAAAAAAAACAAATGGGCTGCATAAAAAGAAGTCGGTTGGGCAAGTTTCTAGATACCTGAACACAAAGTGCGGTACTTATTGACCAGTGTGAGGCTACTCATGGTTTTAATGCCCTGTTATCAAATCCTTTCGTAACCTTGAGAAAGAGCATTGAGACTGCTGCTCAGGAACTGGCCAAAACAATTCTGTTCCTATGGACCTCTAACAGAGGGATAAGAGAAGGCCATTCAGCCCATATTAGTCTGTTGCTACTTGAAAAGGTGGAAAACTGGAATATTGGCACATTTTGCCAACATAATCATTCAAAACAAAGGGATGTGTCACTGCAGCTGTATGAGGTGTTACTGAGAGGGCACCTGGAGTACATTGTGTTTTCTGTAACTGAGAATGGTTGGACCACCATTAGATACAGTTTACCGGCAGCGCGTAATCCACGGGTTGCTGTGTCATTTGATGTCTCGGGTGTGTTACACAGGGAAAGGAGGATGCCATGAAATCTCTTGAGTCTATTTCTGAGGGACAGGAAGAGGTCATTCAGCCTCTCCAGTCTATTACAGAGGGGCAGGAGGAGCCAATTCAGCCTCTCGAACCTGTTCCAGAGGGGCAGGAAGTGTTTATTTAACTTTCAAATCTGTTACACATAAATATAAGTTTCAAACTTGTTGTGGAACAGGAATGACCTGATGTAAACATTAAAGTTCCTACTGTGAATAAGGTCAATTTTGAAAGTGTTAGGTGAGCCCTGTGAAAGGCTGATTAGGATACCCTATTTGCACGTAAAGGGATGGTTGGAAAATGCAAGGAGATTAAAACTTGGTGTCAGAGAGTCCAGTGCCATCATGTGCCTATTAGTGAAATGGGCAGGGCTGGTGGGTGCAGGGAGTGCTGGATGGCTAGATATATTGATGCTCTGGTCAAGTTAAGGAAAGTGGTATATGTCAGGTAAACAGGGCTGAGATCAAGTGAGTCCCGAGTGGGGTATAAGGGAAGTAAGTGTATAGTCAATGGGGAACTCCAGCCAGAAAAAAAAATGGATATGAGATGGCTTTAGAAATAGGGTTAACGAGGCATTGAAGCAACTGTAACGTCCTTTAATGGCAAAATATTAACTAGGACGAGAATAGGGCAACTTACAGGTCAGTAAGGCAACCTATGTGCGTAACCATAGGAGATGGAAGGGTTACTAAATAAGTATTTCTCCTCAGTGTTTACTGTAGAGGAGATTACAACAGTGAGAGAAGGAAGAAATATATAGTGATATCTTGAATAGTATCTATATTACAAGGAGATATCGGACATTTTAAAACATACAAAGGTGAACAAATCCCTGTGACCTGATCAGTTGTATCCTCGAAGTTTGTGGGAAGCTCGGAAAGAGATTGCTCAGGTCTTTTGCTGATATATCTGTATTATTGATTTACACTGGTGAGGCGTCAAAAGACTGGAGGGCTGCTAACATAGTGTCATTATTTAACAAAGTAAGGAAAATACAGCTAAATATAGATCGGTGACCCTGACGTCAATGGTGACTAAATTGTTGGGGGTGGGGGGGTGGTTGGTTGATGGAAAGGATGTATATGCATTTGGAAAGACAAGGACTGAAGTGAACTTTGTACATTGGAGATCACGTCTCACTGACTGGGTGGAATTTTTGAGGAAGTGAAGAAGATGATTGATGACGGCAGGGCAGTGGATGTTATCTTTATGCAATTCAGTAAGATAGCCAAAATGTTCTACATGGTAGACTAGTTATCAAGGTTAGACTGCCTGGAATCCTGGAGAGCTCGTCATTTTGGCCCAATTTTTTCTTGAATATTGGAGATAGGGCGTGACAGTGGACGTTTGTTCACTGAACTTGGAGACCTGTGACTAGTGGCGTGCCACAAAGATCAATAGTGAGTCTTTTGTTGCTTATGCACATCATTTGTACTTGAGTAAGTGAAGTATCGTCAGTAAGTTTGTAGATAATTCCAATTTTGGTGGTAATGTCGACAGTGAAGAATAATGTCTCAGAAGATAATGAGACGTTGAGTGGTGAGCTGAGGAGTGGCAGATGGAGTTTATTTTAGATAAATGTGAGGTGTTGCATTTTGGCAAGAAATATCAGAGTAAGAAATAGGTAGGGTCCTGTTGAAAGTCGCCAATCAAGGATAACTCCATAGAAATTATGGAATCCCTACAGTGAGGAAACAGGCTATTCTACCCATCGAGTCCACATCGACCCTCTCAACAGTATCCCACTGGACAAACCCCTACCCTATCCCGCTGAGCCTGCATTTCCCATGGCCAATCCATCTCGCCCACACATGCCAGGGTACCATGCACAATTTAGGATGGTCAATCCACCCTTACCTGTATATCTTTATACTGTCGGAGGAAAACATAGTACCCGGAGGAAACTCACACAGACACGGGGAGAATGTACAAATACCACACAGTCCGTCATTCACGGATGGAATTAAACCCAGATCGCTCTCCTGTGAGGCACCTTGTGGTGCAGGTTCTCAGTTCCTTTAAAGTGCCGTCACAGGTAGACAACATAGTGAAGAAGCCACTTGGTGATCTTCCCATTATTGGTGTGTGCTTTGACTCTAAGCATTTGCATGACGTGTTGGATCTGTACAGGATATTTGGCCACTTTTGTAATATTGCCTTTAATTTTGGGCTCCCCTCCCTGCTGTCGGGGAGATGTTGTCAACCTTGAAAGGGTGCAGAAGAGATTTAAATGAATGTTGCAGGTGTTGGAGGGTTAGAGTTACAGGGAGAGTTTGAATAGGCTGGGGCTATTTTCAAGTATTGAGCCTAAGGTGTAACGTTAAAGAGATTTATAAAACCATGAGGATCATAGATAAGGTAAACAGTCAATGTCTTTTCACAGGATAGACGAGTCCAAATATAGATAACAAAGGTTTAAGGTGAGAGGAGAAAGATTTAAAAAGGGACGCTAAAACAACATTTTCACACAGACACTTCTGTGTGTATGGATTGAACAGCCAAAAGAGGTAGTGGAGAAAGGTACAGTTACATCTTTTAAAAAGCATTTGGATGGATACATGCATGGGAAGTGTTTAGTGGGAGATGTCCAACTGCTGGCAAGGGGGAACGAGATTAATTTAGGATATTTGCTCTGTATGGATGACCAGACCGCAGGATCTTTTTCCGTGCTGTACATCTCTGAGAGTCTATTGACAGAAGGAGGTTATTCAGGTTCTGAATACTGTCAGTCAGCTTGTTTGCTCAATTACTGAGAGTCAAATACAAAAATAAATCATTCAGATTTTGATGGTGTTTTTCAGAAACAGGAGAAGGGCTTTTACTCAAGAAAAGCGGGAAAGGATGTGAAGAGGCTTCAGTCCCTCAACTCCATTCCACAGAAGCAGCAGTTGAGCACAGAGCTATTGGAGCCTGTTACTCTGGAGCAGGAGGAGGACATCTATTTTCACAAAACTTGGATTAGGCGACAGTCACTCAACTGCTCGAGACTGGGACACAGCAACAGGAGGCTGTCACTCAACTGCTCGAGACTGGGACACAGGAACAGGAGGCAGTCACTCAACCGCTCGAGACTGGGACACAGGAACAAGAGGCTGTCACTCAACTGCTCGAAACTGGGACACCAAAACAGGAGGGAGTCATTCAACAGCTCGAGATTGGGACACAGGAACAGGAGGGTGTCACTCAACTGCTCGAGACTGGGACACAAAAACAGGAGGGAGTCATTCAACAGCTCGAGACTGGGACACAGGAACAGGAGGCAGTTATTCAACTGGTCGAGACTGGGACACAGGAACAGAAGGCCATCACTCAACTGCTCGAGACTGGGACACAGGGTCCAATCACAAGAATGAAAACAAATAATAAAGGTATTGCCAGATGTTTAGCTCTCTCACATTCGCAATCCAACTCACATAACCACTCCATCCATTATATGTTCATGATGGAGCACTGTGTAGATCCGGCTAGCGTACTGCTGAATGCAACCCAGCAATATCCAGAATGGAACTCTGTGCAGCCCACACCACTGCTCGACCTATAATCATGGGCTAAATGTCCAGAGTGGGGAGCTGTGCAGACCGCATTGGTTCATTCATATATAAACCCAGACTGTTGCATTGTTCGGTGACACTGTGTTAGATTGCAGCCCAGTGTGGGGAAACTTGCAAACAATGCTGACAGTGACAGGATGTGCGGCTCCCATCCATTTACAGCTCCATATCTCCACTGTGCCTTAACAAGGGGTGACATGATGTGAAAATCACTGCGATGGAGAGATGTAAATGGAAACAGTTTAAATACCAATAGTACTGATTAAGGCGAGTATCACACCAGTATTTAAAGTTGAAATGACTGAGATAATATCCAATGGGGTTTTGTGAACGGTACAATGTAGTTAGAGGGGGATGGTAATGTTATAGTGGTTGCACTATAAGCCTCCAAATCAACAATGGGAATTAGAGGAAGAAATATCAGGGAGACTGGGGAGACTTGCAGGAGCAACAGGATTGTTATAATAGGTGATTTCAATTTTCCGAACATAGACTGGGACTTCCAGATAGTTAAGAACTTAGATGGAAAGTGATTCGTTAAGTGTGTTCAGGAAAGTTTCCACAATCAATATATAGAATAGCATGCTCTGGAAGGGACAAATTCGACCTACTGTTGGGAAATAGGGCAGGATAGGTGAAGGAGATAAAGTGGAGGAGCATTTTGAGAAAAGTGATTAGAGTTGTATTAATTTTAAAATAGTTATGGGAGGGACAAAATTGATCCACAGATTCAACTTCTAAATTGAGGCAAGGCGTGTGTTGTTGGAATTAGACAGGGGATTGCAGGGGATGATTGGAGTTGTTTGTTTCGAGGTAAAAGGATTTCGGGCAAGTGGGAGGGCTTTAAAAGTGAGAGAGCTCGAGTTCAAGGTTTCCATTTTCTGTGAGGGTGAAGGCAAAGTGAGACTGGAAGAGAGAACCCTGGATGTCAAGAGATATTGAGGCTCTGACCAGAAAAAATGGAGGCGTGGCTCAGGTTCAGGCAGCTCGGTTCAAGGGATTCCCTGGAGGTATACAGGGGATAGAGGAGTTTAGTGAAGAAGGAAATCAGCAAGGCGAAAAGGGAGTATGGGATAGCCTTGGCTGAGAAATTTAGAGAGAATCCAAATTCAGTATAATAAAGATAAAGAAGCTAGGGAAAGAATAGGATGCTTTAAAATCCAAAATGCATGTGTAAAACCTCAAGAGATTGGTTAATTCCTCAATTTCCCCTCTGTGTTTACCATGAAGAAAGACATGAAGACCTGTGAACTTTAGGAGGTTAGTTGTCAAATCTTGGTACAGTCCATATCACAGCAGAATTGCTGTTGGATATATTAGAATGAACAAAGTCAGACAAATCTCTTGGTCCTGACCAGATACATCCAAGAACACTGCAAGAAGCGAGAGGTAAAGCCTAGGCGCCAAGATCTGGAAGACTGGGCGGTAGCAAACGTTGTGCCTTATTCCAGCGTGGCTGCAAAGAAAAGCCCTGGAAATATAGACCAGTAAGCTTCACACCTGTTTTCGCTAAACCACTTGAGAAGCTTCTGAAAGATAAAATGTGCATGCATTTGGAAATACAAAGTTTGATTTGAAGCATGCCTTACAAAGTTTGTTAGTGATTTTTGAGGGAGTGACGAGGGCACAGTGGTAGACATCTTCTATTTCGATTTCAGTCAGACCTTTGATAAGGATCCACACAGTAGCCCGCTCTAGAAGATTATATCACATAGAATCCAACGTGAACTGGCAAATTGGCGACACAGTTGGCTTAACATTATGAAGCAAACGGCTATGGTGGAGTTATGCTTGTCGGACTGGAAGCCTGTGACAATTGGGGTGCCTCAGCGGTCGGTCCTGGGCCCATTGCTATTTGTTATCTATATCAATGATTTGGATCAGAGTGCACAACGCAAGGTTAGTAAGTTTGCAGATGATACTAAAATTAGAGGCATCGTTCAGAGAGAGGAACATTATCAGAAATTGCAGCAATACCTTGACCAGCTGAGAAAGTGGGCTGAGAAATAGCAAATGGAGTTTAATATAGATAAGTGTGGAAAGTCAAATCCAGGTAGGAGTTTAAGGATGAATGGAATGGACTTAAGGAGTGTAGTAGAACAAAACGACGTTGGAGATCAGGTGCACGGTTATCTGAAATTTGGGTCACAGGTACACAGGACCATGAGGAAGACTGTTGGCACACTGTTCTACATCAGGGCATTGAGTATAGAAGTTGGGACGTTATGTTGCAGTTGTACAGAATGTTGGTAAGGCTGCAGTTGGAGTATTCTGTACAGTTTTGTTCATCTTTCTCTAGAAAGGATATCATTGAACAAAAAATAATGTAGAAGTAATTTACAAGATGTTTCCTGGGCTAAAGGGTTGAGTTATAGGAAGAATTTGGACAGGTTAGAACTTATTTCTTTGCAGAGTAGGAAACTGAGGTGGTTCTTATGGAAGTATAGATTTTATCAAATTATAAGATGCATGCCTGGGGTGAATACTTTTTTTTTGCAAGGTTGGGGAATCGAAGATGAGAGGACATCCGTTCATGTTTGGAGAGAAAAATAAAACAGGAACCTGAGCGTCATCTTTTTAACACAGCGTGTGGTACGCATATGGACTGAGCTGCCAGGGGAAGTGATTGAAGTGGGTACAATAACAACATTGAAAAGGCATTTGGACAAATACACAGATAGGATAGGATTAGATGGATACAAAGCAAAGGCAGGGAAATGGCAGATTGGCAGATAAGGGGCAATTACACCATGGTTTGTTGATGGAACATGGCTGGCGTATCAGATGGGCTACTACAGAGGGAGAACATTCTCTTCCCAGAGGGAGCCACACCACTAGACCCACCAATCATGGTCTGAGTTCACCGCTCAGCTCAGTGCAGTATCTGAAGTCTGAAGAAATGTCCAGTAGTACAGGACAAATATCAATAACCTTCCCTGCTCTTTCAGGATAAGTGTCACCGTATTCTCTCTGCTCCTTCACACTCACTGTATATCTGTGATCGCACCTACCCCCGACTCTCATAACTGCATGCAACGCTTACTCTCTCTCTCTATCTCTCGCCTTTGTAAAACATCCCACACAATCATGGAATATTCTGGAGAATGCCGATTATGGAATGTTCCAGATAATGTTCCAAATAATTCCCAGTTTCAGGAAATTGCAGTTTCCCAGTGTATAACATATAAGAGGAAGGAGTAGAGAAGTACGTTTTTCAAATCACATACAATTCAAACCATGTTGAGGCCATTCAGCCCTTCAAACGTGCTGTGGCATTTAATAAGGTCCCCGCTGAACTGATGGTCTTCTCAGCTCCATGTTACGGGAACTTTGAGTCATTCAACCCCCGAGATTCCTGTCATTGGCCAAACAGCACTCAGACACTTTTACCCCTTTTATTTCAAACGCCTGTTTGAGGGCATTTCCCATGGTTACGGCTACCTAACAATATATTCCATCATATTTATACTTTCATGCAATGGTCAGCCTGCTTTACCCAGACCAAACAAAAATCTACACTTATTTTATGGTTATAGATATCCAATCACACTTAATAATTCTGGTTATTTCACTTGACTCACCTTAATGATATTAAAACAAATACAGCTTCTAAACACGTCTTGTTATAAAATACAATTTCGAGCAGAGACCGTTTTTACACTTAGCCGTCATCTTGACAATTACGTGAATTGTACCACTTTACTTGTTATGAATGTTTCTTTTACCCTTAGTCTCAGACTGTTTCTGTCTGTATAAGTCACACAGTTCTCCCATTCAGTTGGACAGACGGCTGGTTTGTGATACAGAGGGAGGCCAACAGTGCAGGCTCGGTTCCCCACACCTACAGAGGTTACCATGAAAGGGACGCTCTCTCAATCTCACCCCATCATCCGAGGTATGGTGATCCTCTGGAGAAACCAACATGAGTGGTCTCTCTGATTAGAGTACTTTGTGACTCTATTCTATCAATGTTAGCATTTTAATTTTCAAAAATATTTTATTGAAAAAGAGATTTTTAATATTATAGTAAATCAATAACAACACAACTCAAATAACTGAAAAAAATACATCCAGTTGCATGTATGTACAAAACAAGTTAAAACACTACACAGACAGAAGAAAAACAAAACTAAACAATAAATATGAATAAACAATACAGCTCAGCACAACAAAACGACAGCTCTCGTTCATCAAGAGCATTAACTGATACATTTATTTATGTTCATGGTTCTTCATCGATGGCTATTAGACTCATTAGACAATATCGTCATGGTTATATAAAAACCCTTCTTGGAGTGGCCGATAACCCTGTATTGCCGTAATCCAAAAAGGGCTGCCATGTCTCATATAAATCTTTGTTTTTTTGGTGCACCATACCAGTGATAAACTCGAAAGGGATATTCTCCATGAAGAGCTGACGACGACCCAAAAGACTATATTTACTAACATGGAAAGTACGGAAAGTAAGGATACCTTTATTTTTCCCCATGTTTATCTGTGGAAACTACCCTGGGCAGAACCAGGAAAACAGAAACCAGGTCCATCTCCAATTCAGTCCTCAATACCCACTCTATCACACCTACCACAGTGCTCACATTTAGATGAAGCCTGTAACAGGACCACAAGCAATGAGTAAGAGTGCCTGTAGTCATTCTGCATTTAGAACATGAAGGTAATCCCACTTTGCATTTTGAGAGACAATTTGGTGTCAGATAGACCCTATGAAGAATTTTCAACTGCATTGAATGGGTCCTACTACAGATCAAAATCCTTTGAGCATTTTCACAAATATCCTCCCATGTCTCTGAAGTGTTCTGAACTCTCTCTCGCAGGCATCACAAAGCTTCAGAGTCTTGTCTGAGGGGACACTCTCCAACTAATGATAGAGGGTAATGACAGAGAGTGTATTCTGAGCAATAGGCACCCTCTTCCCTCCATCGGATCTGTAAGAGTATGTTAAAAATCTGCTTTTTTAAAAATCAAATCTCTGATCTTGAAAAAAAAATGCAGAAGAGGTATCTACCAGGTAGTCCATACGTACGAATTATTTGATCAAATTATATCATTAGTTCTCCATCAATTAACACGTGGTGACTCAGTGGTTAGCGCTGCTGCCTCATAGCACCAGGGTCCCAGCTTTGGTTCTGGTCTTGGGTGACTGGCTGCGTGGAGTTAACATTCTCGCCATGTCTGTGTGGGTTTCCTCCCACAGCCCAAAGATGTGCAGGTTAAATGAATCTACTCCCCACAATCTGTGGGTTAGTTGCAATCTGGTTAGCTTGATAAAAAGTCGCTTATGTTGCCATGTAAAAGAGATAAACCAGCCATAAAGTCTCTTAAATATCTGTCTGGAAAACATCAAAGGAAGCATTCACAAGGGGTATCACAAATAAGGAAGGACATTCATTTTAAGAGCAGCTTTCCGACCGAGCTAGGATATTGGATTTGCCTCCCATCTTTGACGGTCTTGTTTAATGTTGTCAAACAAATCGACATAGTTCACGTTAAATAAATGGCCAAAGACGGATGTAATGAATAGACTGAGATAGGGAAACCATCCCCGTGACCATTTAAAAGGAAACCAGGATTTGCCCTCAACATCACGTATTTCCCCAAGATCTCCTATAGGCATGGCCTCCAACTTTGTAAAGATAATCTTAAAGTCCGAAAAAGTGACAAGCGAATTAATGCATTGCATCACGTGAGCTACCAAAATTGCGGGATTTGACAAAAACATAAGACCATCTGCATACAACATAATCTTATGTGACTTCTATCCCACTTCTGGGGCCGGTATGTTTGGATAATATTCCGAATTGCGCAGGTTGCCACCGAATCTAGGATTGTTGCAGCGATGGGGAAGAGATCAACCCTCGTGTGCAATTTCTGTGGGTTAAGAAGAAAATAAAATCCCTACTTGTGAGGCAAATTTACCTCCAGACATCCACCAGCTCTAGTTCTGCACACAAATTCACTAATTGCATACATTATAACGAGGATATTGAGGGACGTTTGGATATTCTGTCCACCGTAGGGCCATAAGACAGTCGAAATTTCCTTCTACAATAATGTGCCACGATGCAAGATAACTTAATTTGGGAAAGGCATCTTCCAGGAGCTTGAGAGGGTGCACCGGGTGGCAATAAACATTCAAAATAATGTATCAATTCCCATAGTTCAAGGCTTTGAGGATTACGATCCTTCCATGGGTGTTTAATATAATCTAGTAATTTAAATGAAAGATTGTTCCTATCCATTATGATTTCCCCCACTCTTAGTATTAAAACATGAGAAATAAACCCGATCAAATCCTCCCTGCTGTAACGTCAAACGTTCCTTGGAATCAAGGTGCATCTCCTGCAATAGATCAACATTCACTCTCTCTTTTGTAAGACGATAAAGTACATTTTCCCTCTTGAATGGCAGATGGCTCCCCTTAATGTTCCAGGTACACCGTTTAAGCACATCATTATCCATAACATACTGGAGCAACATTTGAACTCGAGAGAGAATTTCATATCGAATTACACATCGCTAAGTATTGATGACAAAAGACTCATCGAGCTTAAATCTGTACAAACTAAAACTACTGCAACCAACAAGCTCTCAAAACTTTCCAAAGCTAAAAACATTAAAAAAAGAACGAAACAAAATCCAAAGTACCAATGACACTTTATAGAGTTTTCTCAACTCCACCCCCCACCACCTTACCCAATGGGGACGCTTACATATCACAAAACTTTATCTTCTGCCCGCTTCCAATATGGCATCCAGGGCAATTAATAACAATTAATAGGTGGGCACTTAATCATCACAACCACATTTGTATATCGCTCCAGCTTGAGCCGCACCCCAGACACAAGCAAAGAAAGAGAAAACGAGTAATGATAGTATGAAGAAGTTAAAAGTGAGTATTCTACCAATCCCCGACTATAATGTAACACTGGTTGATACCAGAAAAATCCAACAAAATTTCTTTGAGAGAGAAACATGATTATCTCAACATCCAGCTTACTTTAAAGTGTCCACAATGTTTTTGCTTTCTCTGGAGAGTCAGACAAGTTCATTGATCCATTCAAAGCAATACGAAGCACCGTTGGGAACCATAAGGAATACTGAATCCTGAGTTCTATTACTCTTCTCTTGACGTCATCACAATATTTTATTTTCTGTATCACCGCCGCTGAAAAGTCCTGAAAAAACATAATCCTGGAGCTTTCATGAATTAAAGCCATCCGAATATCCATTGAGCTTCCATCAGTCTTCCATCAGTTTTGAATTATATTCCTGGATGTTCTGGAGCCGTGTCATTTGGTACTATCGTCTACATTTCCCCCCAGATCGCACATTCCTGCCAATCCCCGATAATCCTCGACTCCGTTGTTATTTATGAACCTTCTGTCTGTGCCTCAAAAATATTCAATATCTTTGCCTTTAATGATTTGTGGGGAAGAGAGTTACAAAGACCCACAACACTGAGAAAACAAAAATAAAACACAAGCTCTGAGTGTGAGATTATTTTTTTCTTTGTCTCCTTATCTGAAGAAGGATATAATTATATTGGAAGTAGTTCGGAGATGTTTCACTTCACGTATTCCAGGAATGAGTACCTTATATTACAAAGGCTTTAACAGGTTACTCTTGGAAACAGAGGTGATCTTATTGAAATATACAAGACCTAGAGGAGAGTGGATCAGATAGATACCTACTGGGTATAGTCCAAATTTATTGTCATTTTTATAGAATCTCTTCAGTGTGGAAGTGGGATATCCCATCCATTAAGTCCACACTGACCCTCCGAACAGCATCCCCCCTGATCTGCCCGCCCTTCCCTATCCATGTGACCCTGCATTTCCCATGATTAACCTACCCATCCCTGGGCACTATGGGCAGTTTAGCATGGCCAATCCACTGTAAGTTACATATCTTTGGACTGCGGGGGGTAATTGGAGCACTGTGAGGAAACCCCACACAGAGCGTCGCCCAAGGTTGGAATTGAACCCAGCTCCTTGGTGATGTGACGTAGCAGTGCTAATCACAGATCCAATATGCACACCCGTTAGTTCTCTTAGTTAATTGTGGATGACTAAAGAAATCTGCCTGACTTGTTCCTTCCACTGACCCTGACCCAGTCTGAGACCTTTATGATCTGCCATATCACCAACCTGGTCACATTTAAAATTTGTTGGGAGCAGTGGAGGAGTGGGACGAGAAAAAGAAACAGTAACTCCGTCTAATCTCAGTTAGAGCAAGAATTAGGAGAAATTCTCCAAGTGGGATTTCATTCAAGCGCGAATTCTCTTTCCCAGAAGTTTGGGATGGCTGAATCTTTATATTATATTGAGTTTGGTTTCACCTGATTGCCCATAGACAGGTGAATCAGGGATAATGGTGCATGGAGAGAGAAGTGTAGTTGGGACCACTATGAGATGAGCCACGAGCTTGTTTACTAGTGGAGTAGTGTCCAAGGGCCGAATGACCCATTCGTATCCCTCAGCCCTGTGTTCTAATGTTCTATTCAGCCCTTCGGACCTGATACAGAGGGGAAGATCGAGGCCACTCCAATGGTGAGTTGTAGTTTCGGAAACATACTTGGAAAATCTAGGCTGGGTCAGGAACCGACACCCACCCCCAATCCCTCTTTCCAGGCTTCCCCTCTCTGTAACTTCCGTTCCAGATGTTGGTCATGTTACAGACCCAGATTCGCTGGGAATACAGCCCCCATACCCCACCCGGGGTTAACGCAAACAAATCATCTGCTCTCCCTGAGTGCAACATTGTACAACACAACTCCCAGGAAAATACCCAGTTACTTTCCAAAAGCATAACATGTGAAATTAATAAATAGGAACAAGAGTATGCCATTCGGCCCATCAAGCTAGCCCTGTCATTTAATAAGAACATGGCTGATCTACTCCAGGGCTCAACTCAACTTTCTTGCCGATTCCTTGTATCCCTCTACACCTCTCTGGGTTAGGGAATTCCAGACATTTACTATATTCTGAGAGAAGACACCACTTTGCATCTCAGATTGAAATCAATACTTCTTTTTCGGTACCTATATCCTCGAGTGTGACACTCTGCCCAGGAATGGAAACAACTTCTCAATATCTGCCTTCTCAAGTCCTTTCTGTGTATTGGATATTTCAGCAGTATCGCTCACCATTCATTTAACCCCAATGAATAATCGCTTCACTATTATTGAGGTTCTCAATAATTCAACCTTTTTATCCCAGGAAGCTGCCGAATGTCCCAACCTAGTTACTTGCTGCATCAGCATGCTGACGTTGTGTTTCATACACAGGAAGACTGCAATCTCTTTGTACCGCTCCTTTTCTGGAAGTTCTCTCCGTTAAGTGACAGCCTGCCTTTTGATTCTCAGTGTCATCTACAAACTCGGACGTATATTGCACTTAGCTCCCTCCTTCAGGCTGCCAGTGTAGATTGTCAATAACTGATGCCATCGGACTGATATGTGTGGTACTCCAGCAGATTCACATTTATCATAATGATCCATTAATCCTGACTCTCCGATTTCTATGTGTTAACCAATCACCATCGCATGTTAATACATTATTCGTCATCCTACGAGCTTCTGGCTTGAGTAAGATCTTTTATTTGATCATACCCTGTGGAAAATCTCTGGAAAGCCTCTTGTCTATCAGATTTCCCCCCATATCAAATCCGCATGTTATATTTTCAGGCATCTCCAGAAAAAGTTTGCATGATCCTACAGGGCAAAATATAACTTCCCTTTCACGAAACCATATTGACTGTGTGTGAAGCTTTCCTCAATGCCCATGCTGGCCAGGTTTTCCAAACTATACGAGCCCCATCTGCTTTCATTTGGCCCATATGCCTCTAAATGTTTCCCATTCATATGTTTGTCCATATGAGTTTTAAATGTTGGAGCTGTACATGGATCTACCACTCTTACTCTGGCAGCTCATTCCATACCCACACCACCCTCTGTGTAACAACATTGTCCCTGTGTCCCTTGTAAATGTTCCCCCTTTCAACTTAAGCCTATGGTTTCTATGGTTGAACTCTCCCATCCTGTGGAAAAACCCTTGGATATTCACCCGATCCATACCTCTCATGATTTCATAAACTTCTGGAATGTCAGCCCCATAACCTTCTACACTCCATCTGATACTAACTTCAAGAATATGCATTTAAAGATAAGTACTGCAAATTTGAAACTATATTAAACATGACAGTAAAACAGTACTCAGCCCAAACTTCATACTGTTATTTGTCTTTCTCCATATTAAATACTGAAACGCTTACAAGTGCCAATAAGAGGTCAAGCACCTGAATTTATTTGTCTAAAGGGGGTGATGATCTCGACAATGAAAACGTATCTATGGCCAGATCTATATAATACCATATAGTCAAAATGCCCCCTCCTGTCCTCCCTATGGCCTTGTGTGCTTGTGTCTTGCTTATCTTACAATCAATAGAGAGAACCCCTTTCCCTCAGTTACATTTTAATTTAAACCCGTTTTACATACTCTTCATTTATCTTTTGTCACACTCTCTTTTCCCTGTTACCCATTCCCCATCTCTGGCACGTGTTTAAAACCACATTTTCTAATTATTTTCAGTACTGAAGAATTCTCACACTAGACTTGAAACACTAACTCTGTTTCTCTGTCTCCGCAGATGCTGACAGACCTGCTGTGTTTATCCAGAAATGAATAGGGGCACAGAACAAATTTTCAGTTAAACAAATAACGATCGATACTGGAAATAGAGTACCAAAAATTGCTGGAGAAACAGGGAGCTTTGTAGAAGTTTCACTGGACCTGCAAGTTTATATCTGTATTCACTCCAGAAAATGCTGCAACAGCTTCAGCAACTTCTTCAGCAATTTCTGTTTTTGAACAATTTCCAACGACATACGTCAAAGATGCCCAAACATTCTGTCCAACATGGAGCGCTGTACACTGGGAACTAAACAATAACGCATAAGTTCCTTGACTCTGAAACTGCCGAAGGCTGGCATCACTGACACTGCGGAGTTCAGAATCATCGTCAGGGAGAAACACAGAAGGAAACACATTCACTTCAAATACTGAAGATGGTATTACTGAAAGGAAAAGATTGAGTGAAAGTAACAAATTGGAGGCGTGACACCAAGGAAAGAATTTCAGCTGAATGAGACTATGAAAATGGAAGGGTTGCCGCACCAGAAACCAGAGTAGGTCAGTGAATACAGGGCTGTTGGGTGAATGGGTCTCGGTGTGAACTGGGGGACAGTCAGTGGAATTGAATTGTAGACATTGCAGCTTAAACTGGGTTATCATCTGATGCTGTAGATCACAGCAGCAGCAGAGGCAGAATTGTATTCAATGACAATCTGCAACCTTTCGCTCAGGATAATCTCTCAGTACACTATTACCATCAAGCAGATCTATGGTTCAGTGCTGAGTTGGGTGAACATGCCAGGGTCAGTACCATGTGTACCTTTACCTGAAGACAACCCATCAAAGGTACCACAATTGACTGGTTACATTCGAAACAGCAGAACTAACATCTGGTACAGAGGCAGAAATGATCCCACAACTAACAAATCTGATCTGAGCTCTGTCATCCTGCCAAATATGGATCATTAAACAAGTTACTGGATGAGAGGACTCCATAAATATCCCCATCCTAAATAATGGAACCGTTCTGGACATTAGTGTAAAAATCAATTATGTGGTGTCTGCACTATCCTCAGTCAGACATGTTGAGTCAATGATCCACCTCACCCTGTCATGATGCCCACAGAATCACAACTAATTCAATTCGCTGCAAGTGACATGAAGAAACAGCTGAACACAGTAGATACGACAAAGGCAATGGGCCCTGACCCCATTCCTGCAATAGGACTGAAGAGTTTTCTACACAACAAGCCGTGTCCCTGGGGAAGCTGTTTCATTCCAGCTCCAACTCTGACATCTCCCTGGCAATGTGGAAAATTACTCAGCTATGTCCAGTTCCCTAAGAGGGGAATAAATACAATCTGACCAATTAGCACCCTATCAGTCCCATCACGACAGTCAAAATTGGTTGGAGTTCTTTTCTTAACAGAGTTGCCAAGCAGCTCAGTGTTGTTTCCAATAGGTCCCCATGCGGAGATAGTGCTGTTGTGGAATTGTCATTGGATTATTAATACAGACCAGGCTAATGCTTGGGCAGCTGGTGGCAGCTGGTGGAATACTAAAAACAATTATTAACATATCGAGCTGTAAAATCTGGTGTCAGTAACAGTGATCTTGTGTCCAATGTTGATTGTAAACATCGATCTCCTTCCCAATGTACTTTGAGGAAGTGAGTCTCCCGTGCTTTCCTGCTCTGGCCTAAAAGTGACTCAAGACACACAGACATGTGATAAACTCTTCAATGGTCTCTGAAACAGCCAAGCAAGACACTCAATTGTATCAACTGGTCCCAGCTGTTAAAGGATATACAGCCGGCCCCAACCATGGTGTCAGAAAAGGGAACAGGAAACATAGTCCTGTTGACCATGCAGAGACCTCCACCCTAACATCTGACGGTTTGTGACAACATTTACAGAGCTTTCCCACAGACTGCACCGGAACATAGGGAAATGAGGACTTCACACAACATATTGAGCTTTCCCTGTGCGAGTTAATGGCTGAACATCTCCTTCATGCAGTTTTACCCATACAATATTCGTATGCCTTAATATGTTTAAACATTGTGAAATATAAAATGAGAACTGCTGGAGTCCCTTCAGCGCATCAATTTTGCTCCTCCATTCAATATACAGGCAGTTCTCAGATAACGCGTGTTGATTAAATATAATTTGGCCGCAATGTGATTCATGAACCTTTATCCATGAAGTGAACTCTCATTCACTGTGACGCGATTCCTTGCCAGGAACCAGCTGAACAGCACAACCCAGCCTCAGGATCCTCTGTCTGCAAAATGTACAATCAATGTGTTCAGCTAAAACAGGAATATAATCTGCTCTGGAAGCCTTGAAACTGAGCCTGAAACCGGGAATTGCAGTCTACATTTAGAAAGAACTTTATTTCAAACAGTGGGAGAATCTTGAGGAGAACTGAAATTTCCCCATCGGCATCACGTGGTCAGTCAGCCACATGCACTTTCTGGAGAAGAGTGTGGTGAAAGGTACACTGCTGTAGTCAGTGACTGCAGTTTGAAAGTGTTACATTTAGAGGACAGTTTCATGACTATATGTGATTTAAAGATGTATTTTAGACTGTGCTAGTGTATGTTAGACTAAAATTAATTTTTGCCTTTACTGATATTTTGGGGGGGGGTTCGTCCCTTGCCCTCTTTTTCCCATAGACCCCATTATTAATATTGCACGATTTTCTACAAAACGGTGTTGCACAGGAACACAGCTGCTGCGCGATTGGAGAACAACCTGAACTGATAGCTGATCTATCTTCACACGATACCCTTGCTCTCTCCCTACCCCTCAAATTTCCAGAAATCCTTATTTATATTCAGCGCCTTGGTTTCCACAGCCTGATCTGGGAAAGAGTACCACTGGTTCGCCAGTCTCTGAGTGCAGACATTTATTCTCATCTCAATGCAAAGTGGCCTGTCTGTACCTAAAACTGTGGTCCTTTGTTTTAGACGTCCACGCCAGGGAATTACGATCCCTGCTTCCAATCTGTCTTGCCCTGTCAGAGTTTTATATACTTCACTGTGATCACCACTCATTTTCCTAAACGGCATAGAATACAAGCCCAGTCGCCCCAAACCCCGCTCCAACAACAAACCTGTCATCCCAGAGATCAGTCTGGTCATCCTTCACTGCTCTCCCTCAATGTCAGGTTTGTCCTTTATTGGATAAGGAGACCAAAGCTGCACACAATACTGTACAATGTTCAAAACGCGGTCTCACTAAGGCCCTGTACAGCTGCACTTACTCTTACTCCTGTACTCAATCCCCCTAAAATGAAGGTGAATACACCATTTATCTTCCTACCTGCTTTCTGCTCCTGCAATATTGCTTTCAGTGACTGGTGTACAGGGAGATCCAGATTCATTTCAATGTCACAGTTCCCCACTTGCAGGGTCTATATACACTGGTCAGCGTGCCAATGCCATTCCCTGTATTGACTTCTGGCTTTAGAACTCCTTGCCCTACATGTACCGAGAGGGCTGCGCAGAAATAAACAAAAATGCAGCTTAAGTTCCTTTATAAAGCAACATTTTTCAACCACGCCCTTTTTCAAATGAGAGGCTGCGATTTTATTGTTCCCATCAATGTGCACAACATCTAATCTCTCCCATTGGTCTCCATCTGCCACGTATTTTCCCAGTAATTTCACTTGTCTCAGTCACTTTGGAGTTTTTTTTACATCCCCCTCACCCACTTACATGCTGTCATCGTTCAGTGCTGTCAGCAGAGTTGGGGATATTGTATTTGAGCCCCTCAACCAAAAACATGGTGTGTATTGGGAATAGCTGGGGCCAAAGCCATGATCCTTGCTATATCCTACCAGTCTTCCATTAAAAAAAAAACATTGTTTTATTCCTACTCAGTGTTTCCAGCCAGCTCTCCCATTCTAAAACCATGACCATATATTAGCCTCGGTCCCACAGGGTTCGAATTCGCACAAGAGGCTTGGGGTTTGATCAAAACACTTTCTGAAATTCCACTCGTATTGCATTGATAGCTTCTCCATAATTTTGCTAAAAGCCACTTTCTCAAATATGGCTCCCATTTCATAAATCTCTGTTGACTTTGTCGATGCCCATTAATGTCAGTCCAATACTTTCTTTAAACTGGTTAGTTGCTAATTTCATTATACTCCCTTTTTCTCACCAGAATAAAGATCCCTAGTATTGCTAGGAAGCTTTCTTTTTTGTTTTGTTTTCATCTGTGGAGGCAGAACTGAAGCATTTTGTCCATAGTTCTGCTATTTCCCGGTCCTCAATTATCTGGTATCAAACTGTAAGAAAGCTGCACATTTCTTTCTCTTAATTTTACCATTGACATATTTTCAGAAAATATTACAAGTTCTGTCTTATAAACTTTGAGAAGATATTCTTAAGAAACCTATCAATTCCTATTTTAAGGTACTCAGGATTGACCTTCCACAGACATACAATCACAGCAGCAAAGATGCTGTATCATCAGAAATACAGCACGGTCTAAATGAGGCCCATTTGCCAACACAATACCCATAGCCGTATATCTTGAGGCATTTCAAGTGCACTACCGTGTATTTTCTAATGGTTTTGAGGTTACCATGACAACTCCCCTCTCAAGCATTGCATTTCAGACCCCAACAAACTCTGGGTGAAAAGCAATTCTCAAATCCTCACTAAACCGCAAACCCTTCACGTTATCAATGTGGGCCTTTGACTAAAAGGAACAACTGCTGTCCATCCACCCTGTAATTTTATGCGCCTGAATTACGTACCCCTCAGCCTCCTCTCCACCAATCTAAACAAGTAAAGCTTATCCAGCTTCTCTGTATAGCTGATATGCTCCATCCAAGGGAACATCCTGGTGAATCTCCTTTGCATCCCCTCCAGTGCAGTCACATCCTTCCTGTAATGTTATTCACAGAACTACACACAGTATTCCATCTTGGCATCACCAAAGTTCCGCATAGCTCATATAATCTGTGCCTCAATGAATCAAGGTTATGTTTATAGTCCCCTACGCTTTCCCAAATTGTGTATTAACTGGTCCATCACATTCAGGGATGTGTGGAGAAGCACCCTCTGACCTTCCTAGTGTGCTGCCATTCATTTAGTCCTCCCCTGTCTGGTTCCTTCTTCCAAAGTGTATCACCTCATATTTATCAGGGTTACATTCCATCTGCCATTGAACTTGCCAGCTGACCATTCAATCTATATCTTCCTGTAACTTAAGGCCTTCCTCCTCACTGCCAACCAACCGGCCAATCTGCGTATCAAACCCAAACTAGCTTATCACACTCCTCACCCCTCGTCCATATTCACAGCTACATTATTTTTTGAGTACTACAAATATTAAAGTTGAAAATCACACAACATCAGGTTAGAGTCCAACAGGTTTGTTCGGAGGCACTAGCTTTCGAAGCGCTACTTCTTCATCAGATGATTGTGTGCTTTGATGAAGAAGCAGCGCTTCGAAAGCTAGTACCGCTGAATAAACCTGTTGGACTATAATCTGGTGTTATGCGATTTTTAGCATTGTCCACCTAGTTTAACACCAGCAACTCTGAATCACAAACAATAAGGGACACAGCACTGAACCCTATGGTATACATGAGACACTGGTCTCCAGTCACACAAGCAGCCGTCTACCACCACCTTCTGCGTCTTACCACTAAACATCATTTGGATGCAATTTGGCAAGTCACTAATCAGTCCGACCTGTTCCCTGGTTGTTCTGATTCCTGGACACATTTGTGCAATATCTGGAAATTCTCCCTAACTTGCGCTGCCAGCTGGTTTCCATGCCCCGTGTGAGTGAGTCCCCTACGCGTGCAGAATTTCCTCCTTATTGCAGCCTTAAATGGTCTGCCCTTTATCCTGCCATTATTTCCCTTGAATGTGGATTAGACAGCCGGAGAAGCATTCTGTTAATTTCCAACTTGTCATATATCTTGTGACTTTATATATTTCACAGGGACCCATCTCTTATTCTTTGAAACTCTAGAGAACGCAGGCCGAGTTTCCTCATCACGCAATCTCGCCAATTGAAGGATTAAACTGGAGAATGTCCATTGAACTTCCTCTGTCGTCAGTATATTCTTTCTTAGATTTGGTCACCAAAACTTTACTCAATGTTCCAGGTACAGTACTCAACAACACGCTGTTAAACTGCTGCAACATGTCTTTACATCTGTATTCTGACTCCCTCAAAGCAAGGCAATCCAAGCTTTTACTTATCACTTGCATATATTCCTCCAAATACCCTTCACATTCACGAACTCACTGTGTGAGTTCTTATAGAAACCCTTCTCATAATCTAAAATATGTAAATTCTACTGGTTCCCCATTATCTATGATGTAAGAATCAACTTCAAACAATTCCAAAGCTTGTCAAGCATGATTGCCCTTTCAGAAATGCATACTGATTCTCTCCAATGTTGCTGTTAATTTCTAAATAACGAATATCACATCCTGTATAATAGATTCCAACAGTTTCCCCACAAATGTCAAGTTAATTGGTCTGCAGTTCTCCACACTATCTCTTCTTCCTTTTGTAGATGCTTGGATCACTACCGTTCATCTATAGTGCTTGGATCCAGACTTTGCAGAATGCACTTTGTAATAGAACACAGTCATCGACAGTGCAACTAATACTTCTATTAGTGGTTTATTTCTGAAGAGTTTGGTATGAAGTACATCTGGTTTGTGAAGGTTAGCAATGCTCAATCCAGCTGCATGTTCAAGTAAAGCCTTGTTACTGATATAAATTGACTTTATGTCTTTCAGTCCACAAGTCCTATATGATGACGTCATGTTTATGGGCGATTTCCTGAATCTTCCTCCATGAAGACAGATGCAAGGTAACTGGTTATTTGCTTGGCCATTTCCCTGTTATCCATAATAAGTTCGTCTCCGCTGATTGCAGATTTCCACATTTGACTGCTTTTCTCTTTCCTTTGAAATATAGATAATAGATATATGCAACCTTTGAGTTCCTGTTTGTTTGCATGTGTGTTCGCTTTTTGATTTCCTTACCCGTTTCATGGCCCTCTTTTCTGGATCTTAAATTCTGAGAATTTTCAGGATTCCACAATGTCTGAAATTATTCTGAAGTCACTTCCTGTGATTAATATAATCTTTAATTTATTATGCTAATCATTGTTAACTCACGTTCTCACTCTTGGGTGTTCTACCCGAAATGAATAAATATATTTTTCAGACTTTGTAGTATTTCTATAAATCTCCCGGGCCTGACCATATATATTCAGGAACACTACAGGAGGGCAGGAAAGAAATAGCGGGGGCCCTGGTTGGTACTTTTGCATCATCGGTGGCCAACGGGTGATGTCCTGGAGGACTGGAGGGTAGGGAATGCTATGCCGTTATTCAAGAAGGGCTACAAAGAAAAACCGGGGAACTATAGACCAGTAAACCTAAAATCTGCAGCAGGTAAGTTACTTGAGAAGATTCTTAGGGAGAAGATATGCATACATTTGGAAAGACATGGCCTTGTGAATGGGGGATTATGGCTCACAAGTTAGACTGCTTTGATAATGTGACCAGTAACTTTGACAAGGGCATTGTTGTATATTTAGTCAATATGGATTTCAGTAAGGCCTTCAATAAGGTTCTACATGGTACACTGCTCTGGAAGGTTATATCACATGGAATTGAGGAGGAGCTTGCAAATTAGGTTAAAATTGGCTTGATGATAAGAAGAAGAGGGTAATCGTGGAAGGATGCTTGTCAGACTGGAGGCCTGTGATGAATGGAATGCCTCAGGGGTCGGTGCTGGGACTATATATGTGTGTGTGTGTATATATATATATATATATATATATATATATATACACACACACACACACACACACACACACACATATCTATGATTTAGCTGAGAATGTACAGGCATGATTTGTAAGTTTCAAGGTGACACTAAAATAGGTGGAATCGTGGACAGTGAGGAAGGTTATCAGAAATTTCAGAAATTACAGCAGTAAATTGATTAGGTGGGGAAGTGGGCCGAGAAATGGCAAATGGAGTTTAATTCAGATAAGTGTAAGTTCTTGCATTTTAGAAAGTCAAATCAAGGCAGGAGGTTCATTGTGAATGGCAGGGTCTTAAGGAGTGCAGTGGAACAGAGTGACCCTGGAATTCAGGTGCACAGTTCTCTGTAAGTGGAGTCCCAGGTAGACAAGGCACTGAAAAAGGCATTTGACTCACTGGCCTTCATCAGTTAGAGCACTGAATATCGAAATTGGGGAGTTATGTTGTAGTTATACAAGATGTTGGCGAGTCCATACTTGTCACGTCATGTTCAGTTTTGTTCACTTTGCTCGAGGAAGGATGTTATTAAACTGGAAAGAGTGCAGAAGAAATTTACAAGGATGTTGCCAAGACTCAATGGTCTGAGTTATAGTGAGAGGTTGAACAAGCTTGGAGTTTTTACTTTAGAATGTATGAGGCTGAAGGGGATCTGACAGTAGTGTAAAAGATTATGGGAGGCAGTGATAGAGTGAATGCACTCAGTTTTTTTCCCCAGGATTGGGCAACCAAGGACTAGAGGGCATCAAGTTAAGGTCAGAGAGGAAAGGGTAAAAGGGAGCCTGAGGGGCAATTTCTTTTACACACAGAGTGGTATGCATATGGGACGAGCTACCAGCAGAAGTGGTTAAGGTGGGTACATTCACAAAATTTAATAAAACATTTGGGCAAGCACACAGGTAGGAAAGGATTAGAAGGATGCAGGGAAATATTTTGTTCAGAATGGACCAGTTTGGGCCGAATGGCCTGTCTCCGTGCTGTAAGACTCTGTGAGTCTAACAACCATTGTTCTCCTACTGAATGTTATATTGTACTTCCCCAATTTACTGGAGCGAACTTGACACTCTAGCCTCTCGGCTTCCATGATGTTCCAGAATGTTCAACCATTCCATATTGAATGCAGACGCATTGTAAAATACAACATATTAATGTCACTATTCCTCCAAAGCTGCTTCAGAGCATGGTTAGTAATTAGTCCTTCCGACTACACAATAAACAATAGATGCAGGAGTAGGCCATTCTGCCCTTCGAGCCTGCACCACCATTCAATATTATCATGGCTGATCATCCTTGATCAGTATCACACAGCACCAAATCCGAAATAATCTACCTCTAGTTTGGTTCACAACATACTCTTCAACCTACCTGATATACACTTATGGAATTTATTTTTCACAACATTAGCAGTCACTTAGTTAACTCAGTTTCGATGCAACTTGACACCATCTATTATTACTGCAGAACCCACGAGTATTTGTTACTCATTCACAGGATGGGGGCTTCATTGGATAACCAGCATTTGCTGGTCATGCCAGACGGCAGTTAAGAGTAAACAGTGTTGTCTTGGACCTGGAGTGACGTGCAGGCCAGACCAGGTAAGAACAGCCAGTTTCCTTCACTAAAGGACATTAGTGAAGCAGATGAGTTTTTCCAACAATCAACAATGGATTCCTGATCATCATAAACTCTCGATACCAGATACTTATTGAATTGAAATTCCACAATCTGCCATGGCAGGATTTGAATCCATGTCCCCAGAACATTTCATGGGTCTCTAGGTTAAGAACCGAGCGATAATATCAGTATGTCTTGGCTTCCCTTTGCATATAGTTGCATATCTAATTTCCAGAGCATATGATGCAAAATATTTGCGCGACAGTTTTGGTTCAGATATATAACACAACAAGTTTGTTTCTCTTTGCTACTTGTAAGATCTACCCAAACTGATTCTGTGGAAACTGATGGACAGAACCTCTGTCGTTATTAGTGGTAGACTTGGATAAGGCATTCGGGGAGGCTCACCTCGATGCTGAGATGATCTGAAGACATGTCCAGCAATACAGGACAAGCATCAATATCCATTCCGCTCTGTCAGGATAAGTGTCACTGTATATTGTCACTGTTCCCTCACACTCACTGTATATCTGTTACAGCACCTACCCTCAACCAAGGCTCACGCTCTGTCTCCAAATAAGGCTCAAGCATGACCATTCCCGCTGCTGAATTCAGCACCTTCCTCCCCCACATTCTCTGTCCCTGATGCAATAGCCTCGTACACTAATAGCACTACATTCATACAACACTATGGACAGACGCCCTCCGGCCACCTCACCATGTCACACCTCACCTGGGAGAAAGTGAGGTTAGCAGATGCTGGAGATCAGAGCTGAAAATGTGTTGCTGGAAAAGCGCAGCAGGTCAGGCAGCATCCAAGGAACAGGAGAGTCGACCTTTCGGGCATAAGCCTCACCTACCCCAGCACTAACAGCAGGGACATCCACTCCCACCCTCACTCATTCTCTCCCTTTCTCCCATTCCAGGAGAAACAGCCTGGAATAGGATAGAAAGGGCCAAGCCGGGTGATGGAGTGCCGGATATCCGTTCCATAATCCCCCTACCATGATATGTGGGGAGGACCCTGGAGAGAGCTGGAGAGGACCAGGAAGCCTTGTGTGGAGATTCTGAAACATCCACGTCCCACCAACCGAGTAAGGAGCAATATTCAGTAAAGAACAATTCTCAATTCAAACCTACTGTCAGTTCCAAACTCATCTCTCTCACTCGCAGAAGAACAGATATCCCATTGCACAGAGATGCAGGCATTGAATTACACAGAAGTATTGGTAAATACCCCAATATACTAACATGCACAATGCATAAAAGGAGATAAGCATGCACACACATAGAAGCACACAAAGACATATACCGTCACACACAAATAGACACAAACACAGAAACACTCAGGCTGATACACAGACAGACAGACATAGTCATGCAAATACAAAACAATAACAAGCACATGGACACACACACACATATAAATGCACATTAAGACACAGACAGTAGTGCCATTAAGTCACAAATAAACACTTTTTTTTTTATTTATAAGGAGATCAAAGATTCTAGCGAGAAGGTAGGAGACTGATGTTGTGGAACGTATTAGAAATGACTGAATGGTATATTAGACTCGATAGGTCTAATTCTGCTCCTTTTTTTAATACTCATGTGGTGTCATGCTCTTCCTGAGACAGCAGCAGCATCAGTGGTAATGTGGGAAAAGATTGGAGGGCAGAATGGTTAATGTCGATTCCTAGTTATTGTACCGAAATGGGGCAGTGATTTGACATGAGGTTAACACAGTTTTTAAAAAATGTGTCCCCCAGTGGAAGAAGGATGTCCCTTTCCCTTCACTGTTGTGCTGTCTGTGGTGTCCTCATCCTCAGGGAGCAGTGAAGACTCGGTTAATTAAGGTATTTTAGTTTGCCCTTGACTGATCTTTGCTGGACAGGAGAGTCAATGTTTATTGGGAACAGACAGGAGACAGATGGTCAGACCCACTCGGATCAGCCATGAGCATTCTGAATGGTGTCATCAAATGGCCAACTGCTGCCCCTTTCAAATGTGTTGTTCCATCAACCCACCCTCCCGGCTGTTACAGGAATATACTGCTGCCCCTACTCCATGTGTTGTTCCCTCCATCTATGCTCCCGGCCGTTAAAAGATATACCGCTGTCCCTACCCCGTGATGCAGATGTTTTTCATATTCCTGGTACATGAATCATATGAAGTCTGTCTGCAGATGCAGCAAGCGATTCGGAAGGTAAGTGGAATGATGCTGTTTGTGGCAACGGGTATTGGGTTTAATTAGTAATATTTCACTGTATCTGTACAGGGCATTGCTGAGACCACATCAGATACACTGGGGACAGTTTGGATCCTCTAAACTAAAAATAAAACTGGATACAATTCCTTTCAAAGTAGTTCAAAGATGCTTCCTTTTACTCATTCCTGAAATGAAGGCCTCTTGTTATCAGGAATTATCTGTTTGGATCTTAGATGAGAAATCTTATTGAACCACGATTTTCAGAGAAGTCGTTCAGCTGGATACATATTTTCTCTTGTTTATGAAGACTAAAGCTAGGTAATTTTTTTTTGAATGAGATGCATTGGTATTAACACAAATATTATGAAGATATCAACCCATTTTTAAAAAATTAAGCAGATGCATATGAACATCTCATCAAATCATAAAACGGGCACATTATTTTCTTTTGCTAATGAAAGGCACTGTGCACAACAACAGCAATGATGCTGCATACAACATACAGTCTATTATCATCCATTCCAGAGAATGTACATGGAGGTGCGCATGGTCCAGTTTGGTTTTCAGTTGACATTCTTGTATTTTTCTACACAGAGACGGAGAAAAATATTACTTGCTTCAGAAGCAGCAGCCAATTGGTCTCTATCTCTCTCTCTCTTACTGTGTTCTGCCTGAAAACAAGGCGTGAGAGCAGAAAAATCCCGAGCCATCTTTACCACTCGTAAAGGATTCCTGATGAGGATTCATAGGAATCTCTGTACAGCTCGAAGAAAAGGGAATTCAGCCAAATCCAACTGTTCCAGGAAGAAATCCGCATTCCCAGACATTTGTGTGAGCAGAATAAGCTCAAAGTCAGAAAAACATTTGCGACACTCTATCATTTTACCATTTGTTCACAGTTCAACTTTATGTGTCCCAGATTTTTCTAGAAAATTACCCAGTCTGATACCGATATCATTGGACACAGCACTCAACTGGTTACATTTAAAATTTGCTTTCACCAATAGAGGAGTGGGAAAAGACATGAGTGACCCTCCAACATTGGTCAGAACACAAACAAGAGATTCTCAAAGGGTTGGTAAGGTGTGAATTCCCTTCCACAGAAGATTGTGATGCTTGGATATTTCCATGTGTTCAAAATTGTCTATTTAAGACATTTGAAAGACAAATGAATGTAGGGAAATGATACACTGACAGAAAAGTGTTGCTGAGACCTTAATCAGATCAAAGTGCATGGTAGAGCCTCACGCAGAGATGACTCAAAAATGCTTTGCTCTCTCTGATTACAACATGCAATAACAGTACATCCAGGATAATTACAGCCGTTTACTTTGAAATTACAGAAAATGAAAACATAAGGAACAGGAATAGTTAATTCGGCCAGTCAAGCCATTGTATACAATCATGACTGACCTACTTTAGCATTTATCTTCCTTAATGGCCAGTTATTCACAATCCTGAGCTCTCTGACAGGTCAAAGATTCATGTACCACCTCTTTAAATACTTTCAGTGATGTAGCTCCCCTTACTCTCTAGTCCAGATAATTCCTGACATTGATTACCCTCTGTGAGAGAAAAACACTCTCTACACATACACCATCACCTATTGATATGAACAAGAGGTGAACACAGGGGCTCAGGAAAGAGTGAATGGCCTTGAGATCAAGGCAGTAGTTGACTGAGGATGTTATCGGGACCACCTACTTATTTGAGCTTAATGAGAATCAGGTCTAACCTTCCCCACTGGTTGGAGTCTTTCAGAGCACAAAGGAAGATGTTTGTGGTCGGTGGCCGACAATCCTCTCAGTCATCTCTTCAGGAGATCCTCAAATTAACTTGCTCAGCACAAACATCTTCAGCTCCTTCGTCAACGCCTGTATGCCCCCATTCCCGGTGCTCCCCATCTATCTCAAGATCAGAAGCAGGGTGATCACTGAAGATCACACAATATTCAGAACAATTTGTCCCCCCATCAGCTCCTGAACCGGTCTGTGTCTATATTCAGCAAGACCCAAACAACATTCACGTTAGTGCTGTTAAAGTGTCGGTAACATTCATGTAACAGCACGGCCAGACACTGCACATTTCCACAGTTAAAAGAGGAGCTCATTCAGCACCTCAAGCTGGTTACATGGATATGTGGAAACCATTCAGCCCATCGAAATGACTGAACAAGAAGAGGGACAGCCCATTCAATCATCCTGCCTGTTCCACAGGAAGAGGAGGCATCTAGTCAGTACATTGAGCTGTTAAACAGGAACAGGCAGAGTCCAGTAAGACCCCTAAACATGTTCTATAGAACCAGGAGGAGACCATTCATCCCTCGAGACACTTACACAGGAATAGGAGGGTGTCACTGATGCTCTATCCTGGAAAACAAATGGAGCAGATACTGCACTCACAGACGGCTCACGATGTTCCTCGTGGCTCCATTGCCTGTGGGACACATTATACTGTAACCTGTTTTGCCGGCAGTGAGGAAGGAAGCCAAATGTTTTGTGCCAAGCCTCAAGGAGGCATCTTCCATCTCCAGGAAGACAGACCCATGTTCTCCGTGGGGGTCAGAAGCTGGTGGGGATAGTTAACTGTTTTAGAATGAAGGTATTGTGGCTCCTGTCGGGATGGTGGATAACGTGAAGTTCTATGTATGATCACACACCAGATACACTGTATTAATGTTGGAAGAGTTTAGGTAAAGACTGGCCCTCTCTCTCTCAATCGAAATGGGGAGTGGAGTGGAGTGAGAGGGACGTTCTCAGAGTCTTTTAAGCCATCGAGAATCATGTAAACTAAGTAAAGAAAACATGGAACTTATCACCGTATTAGTTCTGTTTGGAATATAATGAGTGACTGTCCATCCACTTACGGTTCAATGCAATCAGCTCTTATTCCTTCAAAGTGCTACAGATTAACCCTCAAGCACTCCCGATGGTACAATCATCCCAACAATGAGTCTAGTGAATCTCCATTACACTCTTTCTGCCAAGAGGATTATTCCTTATAAAGGAGAGAAAATCTGTGCACAATACCATAAATACTATCTCAACAACACTCTAGGGTGGATCACACTAATTCTGTTCCCTCACCTAGATGTCTCAGCTTCTTTCCTGTGGTATAAAAAGCCATTCCTTCTCACTACACTGCGAATGATATGGTATTTTGAAGTTTCTTACATCTTTGCGTCAGTCATCACCAGAGGTGCCGATGGAGATGTATATCACGTTCAGAGGGAGACTCAGTCAGAAAGAATTCACTTGAACCAGGGAATGGTCACCTACCTGAATGGAAATTACTTGCAGGAACATGGAAATCAGGCAGAGGAAGGGAGCTATCTTTCCTGTTGTTCTGCTCTCATGGGATGTGTGCAGCCCTGGTCAGGCCAACATGTTATGCTGATCTTGAACTGAGTGGCTGTTTCAGCTGTTGCACAGGATAATAAAGAGTAAACCACATTGATGTGGGTTTGCAGTCACACAGAGACCTGAACATGGAAGGATAACCCATTGCCTTCTCTACAGGACATGAGGCAAACAGATAGGCTTTTGTTTAAAACAAGTGGTGATGATTTCATTTGCATTCCATCAACTTCCTTCATGAGACACAAAAAGATTATTATTCTGTGCCACTTGATGATGAGTCAATCACTTGACCACCATGCACTGTCTGTCCATCTGACAGATTCTGTGGAGAAGACAAATTACCCATCTCAAGTGCAAATATGTTGTGATGGAAGCATAGTTAGAAGGGACTTGAAACGGTTAAATCTGGATTTACTAAAGGCACAAATCATGGATTATTCAGCAGTTCATTGAGGCTGAGAATGTGACTGAAATATCCTGATAGTGGTCCTGGGTAGGATTGGTTAGTGGGGAGAATATGTAGAAATGTGAATATGAATGGAGAAAAAAGATAATGGAGTTTCAGAACAGTCTGGTTTCTCCTCTCGTATTGTTGAGTAAGTTGTGGATAGTAATTTGCTAGTTTTAATCAGTAAGGAATACATTTTTTGACTGGATCTGAAAATGATGACTTCCAAATTTTAAAATTTGAATATGAACAGCAATTCAGTTCAACTCCGTTTAATGGTCAGATGGAATGACTTACCAGGAACACCAACTATAGCGAGGATGGGATAGTAAACTCCTTGAATAATCCAAAGGATATCTTCGATCCGTGATGCTAATGATATCCAAGGCTGAGAAAGATAGTAAAGACCCAAGGATAAACTCCTGTCTGTTGTAATATTCCAGTCGAAGGTTCTCACATTCTGATCCATTAATTGAACGTCCCAGTCTAATGTTCTCAGATTCTGATCTCTCCTCCTCCGTCTCTCGAGCTGCTGATCCCTGTTAGTCCAGTCGATGATGCTCCCGCCCATGCTGGGATAACACAATGAAACGAGTCCTTAATTAATAGAAGAGGCAAACCCTCCAGTGACACATCTCGGATCCACAGAGACTGACATCAATCACAGTCACTGAACAAATAGCTCCAGCCAACGCCTTTCAATTCAATATTGTTTTATTCAAATTCAAAACAATGATTCAAACTGTCATTTTCTGGATGGGCAATGTAAGGGTGACTGATGGAACAAATCTTGAGGCTGGTAGATCAATTGAGTTTAATTATTCAATCTGCCTTGGATGCAGGTGAAATGCCGTAAGTTTATCAGAACTTAAACGTTCTTCTCTGTTTATAAATGGAAACAGACATCCTGGAATTACTGACCAAGCATTATAATTTCAATAAAACATTGAGACAATTTTTATAGTTCATGATCTGAGGGGAATGTGTGTCTGAGAAACGTGAGGTTATAACAGACAAATGGCATGAAATTTTTAACAGAGAATTGAACGTGACAAATGTAATTCAGATTGTTATTCCAGTTTTGGAGAGAGGCAGATGAGGCCTGTGCTATTGATGTTATCGAAGTTCGTGAACTGTGATGAAGTGTCATTTACTGGACTTCAATGACAGTGTGATTATGGCATTGTGGAGGAGACACACCATAAAGAGATGTGGGGGACATGGCAGTTCAGACATGAGGGAGGGACAATAATATTCCCCAGTTATCAGTATTGGAATGTTACCCTTTATAACTCATATGCAGAACAGATTCAAGGATACATTTAAAGTGAGGAATGAAGAATAAAATCTGTTTATTGAAAACAAAATACAGCACAAAATAATTTTTTGTCCATACAAAACTATGGAAAGTACAAAGAGATAAAATACACTGATGATATTGAGCGACATAAATTGAAGTGTGTATTACAAAACCACGGAAGTGGTGTCCAATCTTTCTCGATCATTATTTGGCCCACAGCTGAGATACTGATTTCCCCTCTGTCAGTGATCCACCTCATTGAGATTCTCTGGCGCAGTATCCCAGTATCGAGCAGGATTCTCAGTTCCTGCTGCTGTTCACCCAGCCTATTTAAATTAAACCACCTTCTAATTGTAAAAACAAAAATCGCTTGGCCTTTTGCACTCTGTTTAACTGTCAGCAACTCAGCTCTGTGATATTATTGAAGATAAATGCTCTGGGACCACAGCCAGTATTCGCACAGTGCTCACAGGGTATGGCACTCGATAAAGGCCTTGCAATCTGTGAGAATTTCTAAATAAAACTTACATTTTCTGTCTGTTCCTGTCTATCTCTGCTGTCTTCTGATCTATCCAACTCACCCTCGTTTAACATCCCTCCAATCACTCCCTGTTTCCAAATTGTACAGCTTGATGTTCGACTGGGACAAAACAACTATTATAGGACAAGCCAAACAGAGAACAGCCAGGGGACTCTTAGAGGCATGACACTCGTCAACAGATTCTATTATCAAACACATCGACCTGGACCCAAAATACCGGCCACTTCAGCGGACAGCTGGAACTGACAACCGGAAGCGGCAGAGACAAACCACTATAGATGCAGGAGGAAATATCACAGACGCGCTTCACAGGAGGTTTCCAAGCACTGAGGATGACCCTAGACAGGGGACTAAACGTTTGCAACACAAATTCCCATTTCGGCGAACAGAACCACAACAACGAGCACCCGAGCTACAAAGATTTTCACAAATGTTGTGGCCATTTTGGAGAAATGGATCGAGCAGGGACAGGACTGATCGTTTGAGGGTCCGGGGTTTATATGCTTCATTAAGAACAGGAAGTAACTAAAAATGGTGGGGAGGAGGTGGAATTGTTAATCAAATGCAATATTACGTTGGCAGAAAGGATGTTTGATAAGAACTCGTCTACTGAGTTAGTATGCGAAGAGGTTAGAAACAAAAATGGAGAGATCACCCTGTTGACAGTTCTCTATAGCCCTCTGAAAAGTTCCAGAGATTTAGACTAAGGATTACAAAGATGATGCTGGATAGGAGCGAATATAACAGAGTATTTGTTACGGAAGATTTTACCTTTCCAAATATTGATTGGAAACGCTTCAGTTCAATTACTTTATATGGGTCAGTTTTTGACCAATGTGTGCAGAATGTTTCCTGACGCGTTATGTGCATAGGCCAACAAGGTACAAGGCCAAATTGGATTTGCTACTGGGTAATCAACCAGATCAGGTGTTAGATTTGGAGGTAGGTGAACACTTGGCTGATAGTGGCCACAATTCAGTTATGTTTATCTTAGCGATGGTAAGGGACAGGTCTATACCCCAGCGCAACTGTTATAGCTGGGAGAAAGCCAATTATGATGCGATTAGGAAAGGTTTTAGGATACATAGCATGAGGAAGAAAACTTAAGGAGATGGCCACAATTGAAATGTGGAGCTTTTTCAAACAACAGCTACTGTGTGTCCTTGATAAGTTTATACCTGTCAGGAAAGGAGGAAGTGGTCGAGCGAGGCTGCTGTGGTTTACTAAAGAAGTTGAATCTCTTGTCAAGAGGAAGAAGGAGGCATATGTAAAGATGAAACGTGAGGCTCAGTTCGGATGCTTGAGAGTTACAAGTTAACCGGGAAGGACTGAAGGAAAGCTAAGAATAGCCAAGAGAGAGCATGAGAAGTCTTTGGCAAGTAGGGTCCAGGAAAACCCTCAAGCTTTGTATCAGAATGTCACGAATAAAATAATGACCAAATTAAGATTAGGGCCAATCAAGGACAGTAGTGTGAAGTTGTGTGTGTAGTCCAAGGAGATAGGACAGGCACTAAATAAATACTTGTATCAGCATTCACAATGGAAAGACAATGCTGTTGAGGCCGATATGGAGTAAAGGCTATTACACTAGATGGGATTGAATTTCGTAAGGTGGAGATGTTAGCAATTCTAAAGAGTGTAAAAATAGATAAGTCCCCTTGGCCAGATGGGATTAATTCCAGGATCCTCTGAGAAGTTAGGGAGGAGATTACACAACCATTGGTTCGAATCTTTACATCGCCATTGTCTACAGGAATAGTGCCAGAAGACTGGACAATAGCAAATGTCCCTTTGTTCAAGAAATTGAGATGAGACAACCCTGGTAGTTATATACCAGGCTTACTTTGGTTATGGGTAAATTGTTGGAAAGGATTATACGAGATAGGATTTATTAACATCTAGAAAGGAATCATTTGATTAGGGATAGTCAACAAGGATTTGTGAAGGCTATGTCATGTTTCACAAATCTTACTGAGTTCATTGAGAAGTTGACCAAACAGGTGGATGAGGGTAAAATTAGGTATAAGGATTTCAGTCAAAAATTTGATAAGTCCCCCATGTAAGGCTATTGCAGAAAATATGGAGAGTGTGGTGTTGGAAAATCAGAACAGATGAGGCAGCGTCCAAGGAGTAGGAGAGTCGATGTTTCATTTGCAAACCCTTCATCAGGAATCAGTGTTCTGATCTCCAGCATCTGCAATCTTCACGTTCTCCTCGGATCCTGCCTGACCTGCTGTGCTTTTCCAGCAGCACACTTTCGACTCTGATTTCAAACGTCTGTCGTCTTTACTTTCTCCCAGAAAATAGAGAGACGTGGAATTGAGGATGATTTAGTGGTTTGGATCAGAAATTGGCTAGCTGAAAGAAGACAGAGGATGGTAGTTGATAGCGAATGTTCATCCTCGAGTTCAGTTGCTAGAGGTACACTGTAAAACTCTGTTTTGGGGCGACTGTTGTTTGTCGTTTTGATAATGACCTCAATGAGGGAATGGAAGGATGAGTTAGTAAATTTACGTTTCGCAATAAGGTCGGTGGAGCTGTGGGAAGTGTTGAAGGATGTTGCAGCTACTGAGCTGTAATCTTTGATGTTGATTCTCCTACAAGGGGCTGAATAGCTTCCTTCTGCGAAGTACCAATTCTGAAGTACTCTGACCCACAATAAAAGCTTTAGGTGCCCGGAGTGGCAAGCTTGTCCAGTTAAGGATACACACTGCACAAACATCCATCATCTCTTCCTGTTCTCTGATATGCAGCGGCCTCAAAATATCTGCCCAAACAAAATAGATTAATTCCAATTCAAGCAGTCAGAAGGACATTCACCAGAGGGGTTTGCCATCAGCGGATTTAATTAATAACAAGATTTCAGAACAACACAAAAAGAAAATAATATCGCAGCCCATAATAATTGGCAGCAGAGCAAAACCTACAGTTGCAAATAGTTCCACGTTCAATAACACCTTGCTATAGGAAGGATGGTATTAAACTGGAACTTTACAAGGATGTTGCCAGGACTCAAGGGTCTGAGTCATAGAGAGAGGTTGGATAAGCTGGGACATTTCTCTTTCGAGTTGAAGCAGCCAGGGGGTGCACGAAGTGCTTCGAGAGGCTTGTCATGGCCCACATTAGTTCCAGTCTACCAGCCTGCCTCGATCCCCTACAGTAGAATGTGTCCATATCGGGTGTCATTTCCCTGGAACATCTGGACAACAAGGACACCCACGTCATATTCCTGCTTATTGACTATAGGTTCTCCTTCAACACCATTATTCCCTTCAGACTGATTAAAAAACTCCCTGACCTTAGTCTCAGCTCCGCCCTCTGAAATTGGATCCTCAGCTTTCTGACCCACAGGACGCAATCAGTGAAAATAGATAAGTGTGTATCTTCCATGATAACATTCAACACTGAAATCCCAAAGGATGTGTCGTCAGCCCCCTACTATACCCGTGTACACCCACAACTGTATTGCCAAAGTTTGAACGAATGCCATCTACACGTTCACGGATAACACCATCATAGTAGGACAGATACGTAAAGATGGCAAGTCAAAATACAGAATGGAAATAGAGGACTTGCTGACGTGCTGCACTGAGACCAACCTCTCTTTCAACGGTGAGTACTAACCAACTGATCAATGACTTCAGAATGAAAGGAGGAGAACATGCCCCCATCTGCATCAATGGAACTGAAGTTGAAATAGTGGACAACATTAAGTTCCTCGGAGTGAAGATAACTGACATTCTGTCCTGGACTTCCCAGTTAGATGTGATAGTCGAGATCACACAACAACCCCTCTTCGTTCTCTAGTAGCTCAGGACATTTGGCATGCTCACAAGGATCCTCACCAATTTCTACAAATGCACCACTGAGAGCAAACCATCCAGGTGTATAAATGGCCTGGTGTGGCAACAGCCCAGCCCAGGCCAGTAACAGAAATGACAGAAGGTTGTGTGCACAGCCCATACCATGAAGGAAACCAACCTCCCGTCCATTGACTCCATTTACACGGCAACCAAAGACCCATCGCACTCTGGATCACCTGCAATCTCTTCCATCAGGCAGACAGTACAGAAGCTTAAACACTCAAACCAGCGGCTGATGACAGCATCTTCCCAACCATTATTAAACTGAGGAATGGAATCTCTGACTTCAAATAGTGCTGATCTTAATCACGTTGACCTTGCCTCTTACATGCTATTTGTGGTGTAGCCTGTATGCCTCAGTCTGTTTTAGTTTACCCTCTGATCTGTATGTCCTTGGTTATTGTAGGAGCGAGATTCCCCAGCTAGGGACAAAGACTCTGGAGGCAGACAGGGCACGGGCAGGGAGTGGACTTTAATTCAAGCAAAAACTTGAAGGGAGAATACCAAAGGATCTTCCTCAAATCTGGCTTTAAAATAAGAAGACAATGGTTTCCCTAATCCTCAGCTCAGATCCGAAGAGGGTTGCTGCTCCCAGTTACCTCGAGCTGTGGGGCGGTGGGTACCTCCTGGTTTTCACCTGGTGAAAGGTGGCCTTTGGCAGTCACCTCGGAGGGTTCGTCGTTTCCTGTTTGGGAGGTTCTGCCCTCCTTTCCCCCCGCAGCGCTCTGTTTCTTATTCTGGTGATGACCCTCCTTGAGCACATCTTTGATTAGCTTAGATTACTTACAGTGTGGAAACAGGCCCTTCGTCCCAACAAGTCCACACCGACCCGCCCCCACACTTGCCCCAACATTTTACCCCTTCATCTAACACTAGAGGTAATTTAGCATGGCCAATTCACCGAAACCGGAGCACCCAAAGGAAACCCACGCAGACACGGGGAGAATGTGCAAACTACACACAGAACGTCGCCTGAGATGGGAATTGAAACCTGGTCTCTGGCGCTGGGAGGCAGCAGTGCTAACCACAGTGCCACCGTGACACCCATCTTCACCATCCGAAGAGCTGCCTGTATCCTCACCGTGCAACTGTCATTTCCCCCTTTGGTAGGAGGTTTTGGTGGCCTGACACGTTTTCGCCCTCCTGTTTTTTTTTATACGAATCCACTCCTCTGCCTCCATGGCTCACTCCTCCTCCATTGCCTCCGTCTGTCCTGTAGATTCTGGGATCAGCTACTGTACCTGGCTGCTGGCCGTTCCGCTCCAGACTGTCCTTCCTTCCTGGTGCCACCAGACACCGTTCCCTTGCTGGTTTGTGGTGCCTTGTTTATCGTTTGCCGTGCAGCTCTGGCCATCTGTGCGGAGGTGGCGGATGCTCGTCTTGGGTAGGTCTCCTCGCCACACAGATTATAGTTCTTGGCCTCTTTGCATTCCTTGGTCAGGTGACCCTCCTGTTTGCAGTTCCGACAGTGACCTTACAGTCAGCCGCAGTGTGGCCTGACCTCCCGCAGGTTTAGCACACTTTTGGCTGGGCTGCATATGTCAGGTACACTCTGCCCCCTCCGATGTAAAGCTGGAGGTTGGGTGGATGACGTTCCCATAGCATTGACCCTCAGGATTACCCTGACCTGCTGCTTGCTGGTCCAGATCCTGAAAGGGTCGACCACATCAGTGCTTTCTGCCTCAACGTGGACATATCTTCTCAGGAAGGTGAGGACAGCAGCTGCTGGGACGTGGGGGCTGTACATATGAAACTTAACACCCCTGCTCTGTGCAAGACGCACACCCAACAGGATCGCTGGCAAGGTGGTGAATAGAGACTCCCCTTCCTTCTCCTTGAAGACATTCAGGAGCTGCTCGCAGTGCTTCACGCTCCTAAAGGTCACATCAAATTAGCGTTCCACAGGACAATTCTGCACGCAGCACACATCAGCTTTTTTATTTCAAAAGTATACTTTATTCATAAAATACGTTGATGGTCTGTACAGTTGGTCATGCCATACATACGTAAACATTTACATACAGAGATCAGAATTTATCATTTTTATATACAGGTCTATGTCCATATATTTAGCTGCGGCGTCAGCAGAGCCCAAATGACTGCGTGGGCCCCGTGTTCTTCTTAGGCAGGCAGATGTTACACGGTGGTCTTTCCCCACCGTGCCTTGGCGGTAGCTGCCCCAAGCTTCATTGCGTCCCTCAACCCGTAGTCCTGGTCCTTGGAATGTGCCAGTCTGCAACTCTCAGTCGGGGTCAACTCCTTCAGCTGGAAGATCAACAGGTTTCGGACCAGAGAGTTGATGATCGTCCACGCACAGTTGATGTTTGTCTCGGTGTGCATCCCGGGGAACAGACCGTAGAGCACAGAGTCCCATGTCACGGCGCTGCTCGGGACAAATACCACTACATTCCTCTCCAGGCATCTTCTGCGTAGGCATATTCCAGAAGGAGGTGTGTGACAGTCTCGCCCCTCCCCCCACCCCCGCAGCCGCTTCGAGGTCAGCGTGTGGTGCAGCTGAGTGTCTGGGCGTGCATAAAGGATCTCACAGGCAGAGCCCTTCTCATCACCAGCCAAGCCATGTCTTGGTGCTTGTTGGAATGTTTGGCGATGAAGCATTCTGCCAAAAGGCGTTGACAGTCTGCTCAGGGAATCGCTCAATAGGATCCCCCCTCTCCTTTACCCGAAGGGTCTCAAGGACACTACGTGCTGACCACTTCCTGATGGACTTGTGGTCAAAGGTGATTTTCTTCATAAACTTCTCCACGAAGGTCAGGTGATACAGAACGGTCCAACTACTCAGAACGTTCCACGGCAGCGAGGCCAGGCCGATCCTTCGCAACACCGAGGACAGGTAGAACTTCAGTATGCAGTGACACTTGGTGTTTGTGTACCGGGGATCCCTGCACAGCTTGATGCAGCCAAACGCAAAGGTGGCCATCAGGGTGAGGGTGACATTAGGTGTATTTTTCCCCCATTACCCAGATCTTTGTACAGCGGGTCCCTTCGGAACCGGTCCATCTTTGACCTCCATATAAATTGGAAGTGACTGCAGCTGCACAGGTTCTGGGAACAGGTCAGACCTGTGTCACATATAACAGCAATGACAGTGCCTCACACCTGATGGCCAGGTTTTTTCCCGCGATGGAGAGCTGCTGTAGCTTCCATCTACCCAGTTTCTGCCTCACTTTGCTGATATGCTCCTCCCAAGATTTGGCACACGCCAAAGCCCCACACCACCCCCCCCCCCCCCACCCTGAACCAAATATCCAGCACCTTCAGGTGGTCGGTCCTGACAGTGAAGAGGATCGAGGATTAGTCGGCCCAGTTCCGAAAGGCATGGCCTCGCTCTTGCCTCGGTTTACCTTGGCCCCCGAGGACCGTTCGAACTGGTCACATATGCACATGAATCTGCGCACGGACAGCGGATCTGAGCAGAAAATGGCGACGTCATCCATCTACAGGGAGGCCTTAACCTGCAGGCCCCTGCTGCCTGGAATAGTCACCCCTCTCAGGCTCACATCCTTCCTGATGGGCTCGGCAAATGCCTCTATGCAGCACACAAACAAGGCAGGAGAGAGAGAGGGCAGCCCTGCCTGACTCCAGATCTGACTGGGAAGCTCTCTGATTCCCACCCATTGATTGAGACTGCACTGACAATGTTGGTGTAGAGCAGTCTGATCCAATTGCAGATTGCCTCACCAAAGGACTTTTTGAAGAGAACATCTCTCACCTGTGTGATATCCTGTCAAAGGCTTTCTCCTGGTCCAGGCTGATCAGGCAGGTGTCCAATCCTATGTTCTGCACGATCGTATACCTGAGGAGTGCGAGACTCTCAGCAATCTTCCTACCCAGTACAGCACAGGTTTGGCCAGGGTGAATCACTGACCCCAGAGCAGACCTGACCCTGTTTGCAATTACCTTTGACAGAATTTTGTAATCCACATTCAACAGTGAGATTGGTCTCCAATTTTTGAGTTCCTCCCTCTCCCCCTTCCGCTTGTAGATGAGGGTGATGATGCCTTTCCTCATGGATTCACTCATGGTACCTGCACTCACACGTCAGCCGCTCCAAACTCGCTGCCCGAAAACAAAATCATCTTCACGAACACCATCTGATCGACAGGTGTACGATCCTCCACCTTCTTCACAGTCACCCTGACTGTGTTGCGAATGCCCTGGCCTGGGCTGCGGGCGGCTGCTGAGGCCATAGCTCCTCGCTTGGTTGGTCCCTGAGTTGGCGTTAGGCAGAAGCCAGCATGAAGATCCACAAAGAGCAGGGCAGCACAACCAAACAAACCTTCAATATCTAATCACGATCCAGCGATGATCTCGACGAGCTGTGATGATTCGCAATTCGACATCCATCCTGATATGAACAGACCCTTGATCTTAGCCAAAAGAAACTCTATTAAAAATCTTGCTGAAAATCCAACTTCTGTTCCTCTATTGCTTTTCTGTAAATAATCTATCAGTCAGTTTCTCAAATATGTTTCCCATTTCACTAATGTTTGTTGTTTTTTTTCAATGCCCATTATTTTCAGTTCCAATAATTTCCCCAAATTAGGTTGTTTACTAATGTAATACTATATCCTTTTCTCCTCAGTCTCAGGTTTTCTCCTATTGCTGGGAAGGCTTTGTTTATGCCTTTTTCTGTGAAGACAGAAGTGAAGTAGTTGTGTCATGTTTCTCTGTTCTCCATTCTCCATTCCATGCTTTCTGACTGTAAGGAAGCTGACACTTTGACTAACAAGAACAGCTGTTTTATGTTCACCCTGTCCATGCCCCTTGTAATCTTAAACTTGAATTAATTACCCACTCAACTTTCTCTGCTCCAATGGAAACAACCCGAGTTTATCCAGCCCCTCTCCACAGCTCATATGTTCCATCCCAGGGAACACCTCAGTGAATTCCCTCTGCACCTTATCCAATACAATCACATCATGAGCTCCCAGAACTGCACACAGTATTTAATTTGGCCTTACTAATGTGCTATATAACTTTTATAGTCTTTGGGTCAACGATCAAAGACTACTGTACTGCTTAACTCATCAACGATCACATCCAGTCACGTTCAAAGATATGTGGAGAAGCACACACTGAGATTCCTGGTGTGTAGCCATCCATTGAATTCTCCACTGTTCTTCCAAAGTGCATTACCTCATATTTATCAGGGTTACATTCCATCTGCCATTGATTGTTATCATCTGACCAATCCACCAGTATCTTCCTGTAATATAAGGCCGTCCTCCTCACTCCCAACCAACTGGTCAATCTTTGTTTCCAACACAAACTTGCTAATCACACTCCCCTTACCCACGTCACATTCACATCACTTATGGTTACCACGAATAATAAGGGACACAGCACTGATATCTGCGGTACACCAGACACACAAACAGCCTTCTAACACGACGTTGCATTTGGATTCAACTTGGCAAGTCACTAATAGTCCTACCTGTTCCCTGGTTATTCTGTTCCAGATGACATACCTGTAGAATATCTGGGGATTCGCACCAATCTTGCTCTGCCAGCAGGTTTCCATGGCCCTGCATGCGTCAGTCCCCTCCGAGTGAAGAATTTCATCCTTATTGCGCTCTTAAATGCCCTGTCCATTAACCTGCCATTATTTTCCTTAAATGTAGAGTAGACAGGCAGAGAAACATTCTGTTTATTTCCACCTTGTCACATGTTTCGTAGATATTCCAAATTTCATTGTGATCACCTCTTGTTCTTTGAAACTGGCGAGGTTACAAGACAAGTCCCCCCATCAGAAAATCTTGTCCTCTGAGGGATTAATCTGAAGAATGTCCATTGCACGTCCTCTGTCTCTTACTCTTTCTTATATTGGGTCACCAACACTATGCACAATTGTCAAAGTATACACTCAACAACACTCTATGCAAACTGCTTAATGATGTCTCTACAGCTATATTCAGATTCCCTTAAACGAAGGCCAACCTAACTTTAACTTTCCAATTACAGGTATTCCTCCAAATACTATTCACGTTAATTGCATTTACGAACTCACTGTGTGAGTTCTTACAGAAATACTTCTGAAAATCCAAATGCTCCACTTTCACTGGTTGTCCATTGCCTATCCTGCAAGAAACAACTTCAAACAATTCCGAAGTTTGTCAGGTATGATTTCTCTGTCAGAAATAAATAGTGATTCTCTGCAATGTTGCTATTCATTTCTGATTGCCCAATATCATCTTATATAGTAGATTCCAACTGTTTCCTTGGAGATATCTAATTAATTGGTTTGCAGTCATCTGCATTATCTCTTCTTGCCTGCGTCTATAGTTGGATCATATTTACTACCGTCCAGTTATCTACTTATAGCCTTTGCATAATCTACATGAAAAGAAAACAGAGTCACCGAGAGTTCAATTAACGTGCTGTTTTATTGCTGACATTTTGAGATGAAGTATATCTGGCCCATCAGACTTAGCAATGATCAATCTAGCTTCACTTTCAAATACTACCTTGTTGCTGGTACGCATTGACTTTTTATCTTTAGTTCGACAAGTCCCAATTGACCACCCGTTATACCTCAGAGATTTGCTGGAGCTTTCTCCTTGAAGACAGATGTGAAGTAACTGGGTAGTTTATCTGCCCTTTTTCTTTTTTCCCCACAATAAATTCCCCTATACCTGACAAATTTCCACATTTGACCTTGCTTTTGTTTTCTTTAGTATATGGATTGTAGATATAAGCAGTCTGTGTGTTTCCCGTTTGTTTGTATTCATGTGCTTTTTGATTTCCTTAACACTTTCTCCTTCCTTATTTTCGGAAAAGTAAATCTCTCCGAATGTTCAGGTTTCCAGAATATCTGGAATTCTCCTGAACCTACTTCCTTTGATTTAACGCAATCTTTAATTCTTACATTAACCATCACTGAGTCATCTTCCCTTTGTTTGGTGTTTGTAACTTAGTGATATGTGCGTATTTGTCAGACATTGCAGTATTTCTATCAATAACAAACATTATTTGGCTCACACTAAATGTAATATTGTATTTTTCCAATTCACTTGACCCTCTCGTTTCCGTGCTTCCATGATTTTTGAGTGTAATGTTCAAAAGTTGTATATTGCATGCAGACGCCGTGTAAAATGCAACATATTAATGTCACGATTCCTCAAAAGCTGCTTAAGATCAAGATCATTAACCAGTCCTTGTGACCTCACAACACCACACCCGAAATAACCTGCTCTCTAGTTTGATTCACAATATACTCTTCAACCTACCTCATAAAAACTTATGAAATTTATTTTTCACAGCATTAGCAATCATTTAGTTAACGCAGTTTTGATGCAATTTTAGATCATCCAGTATTCTGCAATACTGACAATACTTGTGTATCTAATTTCCAGAGCATAGAATGCTCAAAATTTGCACAACAGTTTTAGTTTAGATATGTAAGGCACCAATGTTGTGTCGTCCTTTTTGTTTACAAGATCGTCGCAAACTGATTCTGATGAAGCTGATGGATGTGATCTGTGGTGTTATTAGTGACAGACGTGGACATGACATTGGGGAGGCTCACCCCTATGATGAGATGATCCGAAGAAATGCTCATCAATACAGGACAAAAATCAATAACCTTCCCCGCTCTGCCAGGGCAAGTGTATCTGCATTCTCTCTACTCCATCACACTCACTGTATGTCTGCTATATTCCTGATGAAGGGCTTTTGTCTGAAACGTCGGTTTTCCTGCACCTCGGATGCTGCCTGAGCTGCTGTGCTTTTCCAGCACCTCTCCGATGTAAATCTTGTTTTCAGCATCTACATTCCTCACTTTTGACATATCTGTTATAGCACCTACACCAGAACAAGGCTCTTGCTCCAGCACTCTCACTATTGTATGCAGCACTCTCTTTCCTTCACTCTCTCTGACACTGAATGCACACTGAGTTTGAATTTATAGTTTTACCAACATCGAACCAGAAAGACGATTTAAAAATGCGGACATTTTGAAAATTGGAGAGAGAGAAAATGCTATTGAGATAGAAGAAGCCTGTGTATCAACCATCTTGCTCTGGAAGACATTAGGAAATATTCTCTATCAAAGATATTTGTTCATATGAAACTTATTCACAGTAAACAGAAATTTGACGATCCAGAGAATTCAACAGCCGGAAGAGTGAGGTCGCAGAGGATAGCTGTGGCTGTGCGGTTTTGAAATTAAATTGCTGTAATCTTCATCAGTGTCTTATTGAAACAGCATAATCTTATTGAGTTGGAGTCAGATAATAAGCAATTGTTGGGGGATTAGATTTGTGAATAGTTGTTGTGTAATGTTCACTTTTAGAGTTAAAAAATTAAATTGACTTTATTTTCTTTAAATAGTGAAATGTGGGAGTTTTCTGTCACTCATATTCTAATAGACTACGAGGTGAGGTGAGCTTTCCTGGGTGTTCTCTTTAATTAACAGAGGGGTTCACCACAATGTTGTAACACTCGCAAAAACCAACAGAGAACAACGAAAAAATAAATAAGGAGTTAGAAAATTAACTATGAGAGTAAATCAGCCAATCATGTAAAGATAGATTGTAAGAGCATGTTTCCATGCATAACAGGCAAACGAGAGGCAAAAATGGGCATTTGATCGCTAGAAATTGACACTAGAGGGATAGTAGTGTGGATCAAGGATATGACTGAGGAACTGAATAATTACTTCGCGTCAGTCTTCACGCTAGAAGACACGAGTAATATCCCAAAAATTGAAAAGAATGAATGATCAGAGCTAGGAATGGTGGCCATCACCAATGAGAAAGTGCTGGGAAAAACTGAATGGCCTGACGGTAAGTAAATCACCTGGACCAGATGGACTCCAATCCAGAGTTCTGAGGCAGATAGCTGATGACACAGTGAAGGCATTGGTCGTGACCTTTCAGGACTCGTGCAAATCCGGGAGATTCCCAGAGGACTGGCAAATCTCTAACGTGGTACCCTTGTTTAAAAAGGGAGTAAAGCAAAATGCGGAAACTTACAGACTGATTAATCTAAACTTGGTGTGTGTAAGATCCTGGAATCCACTGTGCAGGATGAGATTTCTTAATACTTGGAGGTGGATGGTAAAGTAGGACAAAGTTAGTATGTTTTCATTAAGGGGACGTCATGCCTGGAAAATCTGTTAGAAAACCTTGAGGACGTAATGAGCAGCTTAGAACAAGGAAAGCCAATGGATGTCATCCACCTGGACTTCCAGAAGGTCTTTGCCAATGTGCCGACAGTTAGCTACTGAGTAAGGCAAGTGCCCATTTTTTTAGAGGCAAGGTGCTAGCATGGATAGAAGTTTGGCTGTCTTGCAGGAAGCAAAGAGTTCGATAAAAGTGTCCTTCTCAGGTTGACAATCGGTGACAAATGGTGTTCCATAAGGGTCAGTGTTGGGACCACAAGTTTTCACTTTATACATTAACGATCCAGATGAAGGAACTGAAGACATTCTGGCTACATTTGAAGATGATACAATGATAGGTGTAGGGACAGGTCGGCTCAAGAAGGATATGGGCAGGTTAGAATAATGGGCAAAGAAGTGGTAAATGCAATACAAAGTGAGAAAATGTGGGAACATGCACTTTGGTTGGAAGAATACAAACATGGACTACTTTCTAAATGGGAGAAAATTCAGATGTCTGGAGTGCAAAGGGACTTGGGAGTTCTACGCCAAGATTCTCTCAACGTAAACTTGCAGGATGAGTCAATAGTTAGGAAGGCAAATGCAATGTTGGCATTTATTTTGAAAGGATTTGAATGTTAAAGCAGGGACGTACTTCTGAGGCTCTATAAAGCTCTTGTCAGACCATATTTGGAGTATTGTGCGTTGTTTTGAGCCCCATGTCTCTGGAAGGATGTGCTGGCCTTGGAATGGCTTCAGAGGACGTTCATGAGAATAGTCCCAGGAATGAAAAGCTTAACATATGAGAACGTTTGAGGACGCTGGGTCTGCTCTTGATGGACTTCAGAAGGATGAGGGAGATCTAACTGAAGAATACAGAATACTGACTGGCCTGGACAGTGTGGATGTTGAGAAGACTTCCATTGGTAGGAGACTCTAAGACCCAAGGACACAGCCTTTGAGTAAAGGGAAAACCTTTTAGAATGGAGATAAGGAGAAATGTCTTCAGCCAGAGAATGGAGAATCAATGGAATTCATTTTCACAGAAGGCAGTGGAGATCAGGTCATTGAATATATTTAAGACAGAGATAGATAGGTTCCTGAGTATCAACGAGATCAAGGGTTACAGGGAGAAAGCAGGAGAATGTGGATGCGCAACTTGTCAGGCATAATTGAATGGTGGATCAGACTCGATGGGCTGAATGACCTAATTTCTGTTCCTATGTCCGATGATCTTATGGTTGTAAGCTGCAGCCGATTGCTACCTCTCTATCATTTTGACCCTCCGGACAGCAAAGTGCGAGAGTAAAAATCCCTGAGTCATCTTTACCAAACATGGAGGATTCCTGTTGAGGATTTATGGGAATCGCTCCACTGCTCGAAGGAAAGGAAATTCTGCCAAATCCAACTGTTCCTGGAAGACGTTTCATATCTGAAGTTTCTTTGAGTAGAATAATATCCGAGACAGAATAGCAGTTGGGACACATTATCACTTTTCCATTTGATATGAGTTCGACTACTATGCAACTCTGAAAACCTTCCCTTATTCTATTTCGTCTTAAGACATGTACATTTGTGTATGCGTCTGTACGTGTGTGTCTCTGTCTCACATTTTTCGGGAAAATGACCTAGGTTACACTTCAAATCTGTTGTAACCAGTGGAGAAGTGGGGCTGGTAAAGGAAACATTGACCTTCCAACAGTGGTCAGAGTAGGAATGAGAAATTCTCATGGGGCTGTTCAAATGGGAATTATTTTCCCCCGAAGTTTCGTCCCAAAATGGCAGCTCATCACCACCACTTCCAGCGTAATTACACATGGTCCATAAATGTTGGCCTATCAACAACAGACACATTCAATGAACAAATCAAAAATGATAAACTGCAGCAGAATTAATTGGATAGGAACAAGACTGATAGATAAATGTCTGGTGCCTTCCAGAATTGTGTGGCCTGTGCACATTGACTTTGTGCAGTTCCCTGGCATTTATTCAAAGTTGAGTTTATTCAACAGTTGACAGACATGTGAATGGAGAAAAATTGTGGACAGACAGAAAAGTGTTGCGGAGACCACAATCAGATCAGTCATGACCTTACTGTCTGTTCGAGCAATGACAAAGTGTCGAATGACCCACTCCTGCTCCTCAGTCATATGTACTATGTTCCACTCATTCCTTACAACCACTCTGAACAGGAGCAGATAGAGACCTCTTACTCCAAATACCTGGTCCGCAGTAACACAGGATACCATTCAGTCATTAACACTGCGTGGTTTGGTGTGGATTGGAAAATGTGATGTCAAATCCAGGCTGGTTACGAAAGAGGCCTCCCATCTCTTTACAGAGTGTCTCCTCACTGAAACTGGGGTTTCATTTGTTGGTCATGTTGTAGATCCAGATTCACTGTGAATATCTGGCCCATTTCCCTCCCACAGATGGGTCAAAGAATACATATCTCTCACTGTCCTCAACATTCAATAACAGCACTTCCAGGAAAATTGCAACCATTCACTTTCCAAAAACAGAATACAAGAACATAAGAAACAGGAGTAGGTAATTCGGATGCCCACGCCATTATGTGATCATGTCTCACCGACTGTTGGCATTAACTCTATTTTAATGGCCAATTCTTCACACCCTTCAGCTCTCTGACAGGTCAAAAATCCATCTATCTCCTCGTTAAATACTTGCAGTGATCTAGCGCCCTTAACTTTCTAGAGCTGAGAATTGCTGACATTCACTACCCTCAATGAGAAGAAAACACTCTCCAGACAGATACCATCCTATTAACATTAACAGATGGGGTTAACTGATCTGCTCAGGTTTGAGGGATTGAGCCGGATATCAAAGCAGGATTTGATTGAAGATTTTATCCTCAGACAGATTTAAATATCCAGAATCATTCATCCCGAGTAAAAAAAAAACACAAGCCATGAAATTTATCATCTTCCCAGTGTCTGTGTAGAACATAACAAGTGATTGTCCATCTATATCAAGTTTCAATGCAATGACCTCTTATTCTCTGACAGTGCTACAGATTAACCTACACTCACTCTTCTTTTACCATCAGCCCAGGGATTACTCTGGTGAAATTCCTTTGCACTGTTTCCGTTGCAATGAGATCATTCCTTTTAAAGGAGGGAAAATCTATCCACAGTACCCAAATACTGCCTCAACAACAATCTCAGCGATGATCATAATAATTCCTTTCCCTCACTTACCGGTCTCCATTTCTTTATTATGATGTAAAACCCCATTCCGTCTCTATGCACTGCCACTGATGAGGAATTTAAAGTTTCTTATATTTGTATGTCAGCATCATTAAAGCCAGCAGCAGAGGTGCCCGTGGAGATGCCCATCACTCTTGGGGATAGACTCAGTCAGAAAGATTTGACTTGATATAGGGAATGGTCACCTACCTGAATGGAAATGATAGTAGGAATAAAGAAACCAGGCACAGGAAGGGAGCTAACTTTACCTTTGTTCTTCTCTCACGGGATGTGTGCAGCCTTGGCCAGGCCAGCATGTTATAAGGATCTTGAACTGAGTGACTGGTTCAACTGTTGCACAGGACAGTAAAGAATAAAACAAATTGCTGTGAGTTTGCACAGACCTGACTGGGGAAGGCTAACCCATTGATTTCTTTGAAGGACATGATGCAAGCAGATGGGCTTTTTCTCACAAATGATGATAGTTTCATTTCAATTACAATAATTTCCTTCATGGGATAGCAACAGATTATTTTTCTGTGCCTCTAGATTATGTGCAATGTCTTAAGCAGCATGCAGTGCCTGTCTGACTGACAGATTCTGTGCAGTGAACAAGTTCAACATATTCAAGCGCAATTATTCTGTAATTAACATTGGTCAGAAGGGACTTGATAATATGTGTCCAGATTGAACAAAGGCACAATTGATGGTTTATTCAGAAGATGCACTGAGGCGGAGGAGGAGACGGGGATATCATGATGGTGGGATTGGACAGTATTCATGAGAGGGGAGGATATGGGAATGTATATCTGTGCAGGGCGAGAAGGATTATGGAGTTTGAGAACAGTCTGGTTCTCCTCGCATATTGGTGAGTAATTTGTCATGAGAAATTTGCTTGATACCATTTTGTGAAATGGAATATTTCATTGGAACTGAAAATGTTGCGTTCCACCTTTCTAAATTTTAAATTATATGGGCACTTATTCAGTATAACCTGGCTTAATGAGCAGATAAAATGTCTTACCAGAAACACCAACTATAGCAAGGATGGAATAGTAACCAGCTTGAATAACCAGCAGAAGATTATAGATCCACCAAGCTAATGATATCCCAGGCTGGGAAATCCAGTAAAGACCAGAGGATAAACTCATGTCCATTGTTGGAACATTCCAGTCTAATGTTCTCAGATTATGATCTCTCCTCCCCTCTCTCTGGAGTAGCTGATTCCTGTTAGTGCTGTCGGTGAGCTCCTGCTCATACTATAGTATAACACATAGAACCGAATCCTAAATTAATAGAAGAGGCAAATCCTCCCATGGCACATTTAGGATCCACGGACACTGACATCAATAACATTCACTGAGCTAATGGTTCCAGTTAACCCGTTTCAATTCAATACTATAATATTAAAATTCAAAATAACGATTAATATCTACACATTCTGATAGGGATATGTCAAGGTGACTGAGGGAACGAATGTTGAGGCTTGTAGGTCAATTCAATTCAATCTGCCTTCGATATGGGAGTAATACTGGAGATTTATCAGAACATGAATTTCATTCCTTATTTATAAATGGAAGCATACATCCTGTACCTGCTGCTCAGGCATTACAATATCAATAAAACATTGAGAGAAGTTCTATCGTTCACATTCGTGAAGAAAATATCCCTTAGACTATGGGCGTTTACAAAAGACAATGACATTATGTTAACATAGAATTATAGGTAAGAGACAATGGGGACTGCAATGCTGGGAATTCTGTGTAGATCAAGTGTGGTGGTGAAAAGGCACGGCTGGACATCCAACAACCGAGGAGCAAGAGAGTCAACTTTTCAGTCAGGAGCCTTCTTCATGATGGGGAGGTGGAAGAGGGCTGAGAGAAAATGGGTGGTGGGGTGAGGCTGGAGAAAGGCAGGTGATACGAGGATGAAGGTGGTGGCGACAGTGGTAGGTCTCTGGGAAGTTTGGAGCGGCCGGTGGGAAGGAACATGGACAGGTAGGTCACCTCGAGAGGGCGGATCTGAGTTGGAGAGTTGGATTTGGGATCTAGGTGGGTGAGGGTGGTTTGGAAACTGGTCAATTCAATGTTCATGTCTTGTATTTGTAGGTTCCCGACTCAGAAGATGAAGTGTTCATGTTAACAAGCTGGTAAATCTCTTCCCAACCCTCTCCAGCATAATAATATCCCTCCTATAACATAACGACTAGAATTGCACACAGTACAACAGAAAAGGATTCATCAGTGTTCTGCACAACCTCAGCATTACTTCTCAACATCTCATCTCAAAGTTCTGAGCAATGAAGTAACCTTAAACACCCTGCAGAACAAACTTCAACAATTATACCTGCGCCCCGGATCCCTCTTTTTCTACATAGCTAACAAAGCCTAGCATTAATTGTACAAACACTCCCCTTGTTTGATTTACCAAAATGCAATACCTCGCAACAAGCCAAGTTAAACTCCATCTGCCACACATCAGCCAAGAGAGTGATATCACTACCCCCCTCTACATTCCCCCTTTGGATTAAAATGACACTCTCCCCTTACCATTAGGTCCACAAACAACAGCCTTGACTTTCCCTAGATGCAGAGCTTGGTTTGCCTTGCGCAGGCTGAGGGAGGTGTGGGTAAGGAGAAGCTGGATAGTGAACAGTTATCTTGTATGACATCATAATTTTAGGAAGACAAAGCCACATGTTAGAGATTTGAAATAGTAACCGGTGTTTTGGGCCCAGAATTGTGCTCTTTCCTCGTCTCTGGTGTTCAGTATTGATATCTACTCGAGATCCTTCATAGTGCAGAGTGCGTTTGCAGGATTTCTTTCCCTGATATAGTAGAATACTGATAACAGCCATTTAACCGGAAATCATAGCCAAGCAATAAAGATGTTCATAGTTTATCTCAATGGCACAGCGAATGCACTCAACATCCTATAGTTGAGGCTGATAACTTGTCTTTCTTAAAATGAGAAATGTCCCCTGTATAATTTGGTAATGTTAACCAAATTTAATAAATCCATACACTTAAAATAATACCCAAAATCTGGGCATGGTTTGTGCAGTGGGTTGTGTCCACGTTTCTGAACTGGAACTCAGAGTTCGATTCCAGTTCGTGAACGTGTGGATTGCCCATATCTCTGGAGAAAAGTGGTGTGTATTCATGTCCTTGGAGGTGTATCACAGCATGTTACAACAGGCTGAAGACAAACACACAGAGCACCATGTATCAGCTTGAGGGAATAATGCTGAATGATAGTAGGACCCTATCACTGTGCCGTAAATTCTAGTTTCAACTCCCACAGAGCTGTTTCACAATATATCTGAACAAGGATTAAACTTTTTTGGAATCGTGCCTTGATGGAGAAGGAAGAGGTACGACGACTGAATTTGAGAATTTAGACCCAGGATGACTGAAAGCACAGCCATCGTCTTGTTGGAGTCACATTTACACTTTCTAGAGGTTTATAAATTACGAAGGGCATGGAGGGTGAGTGGTCAAGTTTCCTTCCCCCCAAGGTAGGACAGTCTAAAACTAGAATGCATATATTTAAGGTGGGAAGAGAAAATATTTGAAAGACAATGAAGAGCAACTTTTTTTTACTGCAGAGGGTGGTGCTTCTATGGAATAAGCAGCCAGAGAAACTGTGTGGAGCTGGAACAATTACAGCATTTAAAGGGCAACTGGGGCTTATGATTTAGTGGGACATGGGCCAAATGCTGGCAAATGGGAGTGGATAATTTCGAATATTTGGATGGCATGAACAGTTGAAGAGTCTGTTTCCCTGTTGCACATCTCTATGAATCATTGATTTAATTAATGAATATCTCTTTGTAATCTTCAGTGTTCTTCATTATACAAACACCTTTAACTGTCACCCCAAACTCGATGTCATCCACAAATTTGCGAAATACGCCTTGTTTAACTCTCATCTAAATCATTTATATAAATGACAAACAAAAGTGGACCCAACAATTTTGCCTCTGGATCATCACTGCCCACAGGCTTCCCGTTCAAAAAAACACCCATCCACCACCACCCTGTCTCCTGCCATTAAACAATATACACAGAAACACACACCAATCACACACACATACAGAGACACTGATTGCAACCATGTCTTTATGACAAAGGTTAGATTAAAACCACGATCAAGAGTTACAGTGAGAAGCGGGAAATTGTGTTGAAAAACACACAACAGGATCAAACTGCAAAGTAGACCTGTTTGGGCCAAATGGCCTAATTCTAATTTCCTATCTCTGTGGCCTTTAAGGTGTCAGAATTATCTTCCAATGGTTCAGTAGAAGCTAAGTTTGATAATACATGACTGAACAGTCAATGGGGTTGTGGATAGGTTTGAGGGGCTGAATGGTATATGCTTGTTCCTATTTGCTGTGCCCTTGTTTGTGAATAGAGGAGGTGACTTGCTGTGAGGTTAACACAGTTAAAATGAAAGGGGTCTCCCATTTCCATTTGAGATAACGTTGTTCCTTTCTCCTTTAGATTGTGCGATCTGTGGCGTTCTCATCCCCCGGAACAGTGAAGTCTGGTCATTGATTTATTCAAGGCTGACCTTGACGGATCTTTGATGGACAGGGAGGGAATGTTATTGGAGCAGACAGAGAGGGGGTGGTCAGCTACAGTCAGACCAGCCGATGTTTCTAAATTAAGCAACAGCTGGAGGTCCGAATGCCAACACTGCCCCTAACTCACACGTGTTCTGTCAATTTACCCTCAAGACTGTGACAGAGGAGAGAATGATTCCATTCAGCAGTCAGCATCGTGACAACGCACGGGAGAAGGCCATAATGCCCATCCATGGCGATAGATAAGAATAGAATGAAGTCAGTCAAGTAAATTACACAGCATAGAGAAGACGCCATATAACCATCCCGGCTGTTATGCAGGAGCAGGGGCACCCTCTATAGCTGTCAGGAAATACAGAGTAGAGATCATTATTCATTTTGTGTTTGGAAAGCTGTAACTAGTAGAATCCTCAGGATCTATGTGAGGTCATCAAATTTACAAACCATACAAAATAAATTGGATGAAGAGGATGGGAGCTCAGTTTACTCATGCTCCGGATAGTCATTCAATAAGATGTCAAATGGAGACAGACCGTCTGAAATGGGACACAGACAGCGGGAGGGCAGAACGTCTGGAATGGGGGTGAGACGGGGAGGCAGAGCGTCTGCAACGGACACAGCCGGGAGGGCAGAGCGTCTGCAATGGGATAGAGACAGGGGCGGACAGAGAGTCTGCAATGGGTTTCCAGACAGGGGAGGGCAGAACACGAAATGAGATACAGACATAGGAGGGCAGAGCGCCTCCAATGAAATACAGAGAGGGAGGGCAGGACGTCTGCAATGGGATAGATACAGGAGAGGGCACAGCGTCTCCAAAGGGATGCAGACAGGGAGGGAAGAGCGTCTGCAATGGGATATAGACAAGGGAGAACAGAGCATCTGCAGTGGGAGACAAACAGGGGAGGCAGAGCATCTGCAAAGGTTTGGACATTGGAGGGCATAGCATCTGCAATAGAGACAGACAGGTGAGGGCAGTGAGTCTGCAATCGGATATAGACGTTGAGGGCCTAGCGTCTACAATGGGAGACAGACAGGTGAGGGCAGACCATCTGCAACGGGAGACAAATAGGGGAGGACAGAGCGTCTGCAATGTGATACAGACATTGGAGTCATAGCGTCTGCAATGAGAGACAGACGGGGAGGGCAGAGAGTCTGCAGTGGATGCAGATAGTGGAGGCAGAGCATCTGCAATGGGGTACAGATAGGGGAGGGCAGAGTGTCTGCAATGGGCACAGACAGGGAGAGGCAGAGAGTCGCAATGGGAACAGACGGAGAGGGCAGAGCGTTTGCAATGGGATACAGACAGGAGGAGGGCAGCATGTGCATTAGGAACAGACAGGGAAGGCTGAGCATCTGCAATGAGATACAGACAGTGGGTGGCAGAGAGTATACAATGGGATACAGACAGAGGTACGGCAGCGCGTCTGCAATGGATACAGAGATGGAGACGGTGTATCTGCAATGGCATCGAGACAGAACGGCTGTGAGCAAACCTTCAGCAAAAACAAAATCAGTGCAATGTAGGTGATGGGAACTTTTGTTTCGTGGAAAAGACAAAACAGCAGAAAATTATTTAAAGGCAGAGAGAATGCAGAACTCAGTGTTAACAGAGGGATTTGTGTTCTTCGTACATGAATCACATCATATTACTCTGAAGATGTTGCAAGTGATTGGAAGGGAAATGGAATGATTCTGTTTCGTGCAAGGGGTTTGGTATGATCTAAGCCATGTTTTTGCATCAGTGCAGGGCATTGCTGAGATCACATCTGATGTACTATGTGTAGTTATAATTGCCTAAACTGAAAAAAAGTTTTAGAAACATTTCAAGATGTTGCCCTTACTCGTTCTTGGTATGAAGGCATTCTGTTATGAAAATTAACAGTTCATACTGAGAAAGGAAAGATGTTTTATTGGCCATATAAGTCTTGAGAAGAGTGTAGTTGGTGAATAACGGATGGATATTTCTTCTCCGTGGGAAAATAAAACTGGGAAATACTTTTAGAATAAGTCAGGTTCAAAGAAATGGTTATTGGACAGAAAAATGAACTGTGAATTCTCTTCCTACATGCTGACAGACAGGCTGAGCTTTTCCATCAATTACTGTATATGTTTAAGAATATCAATTTTAACACATATTTGAAAGACATGAAACACTTATTTTTACATTTTGCAAGCACTAATTAACAAATCTTCAAAACAATAGTAGGACCATTTATTCTTAATGAATTGATTCTGCAATAACACACTGACCTAAATTCGAGAATGTGATGGAGTCATATAGATCGGACAATGTTCAAGAAGAGCTCACAGAGTCCAGTGTGGGACTGCTAACGTTACTGATTTAACTTACAGATGGAAATGTAGCCGCACTGTGGAGGAACATTCTATTGCTCCTTTCTGTTTCCCTGTCGCTCATCACAGCAATGTGTGGGAGGGAAAAAAAACAGTCGTCTTTCCCACTAATGGAGGATTCCTGATGAGGATTCATTGGAATCTCCCCATTGCCTGAACTAAACAATTCAGCCCAATTCAACTGTTTCATGAAGAAATCCCATTGTCAGAAGGTTGTGCAAGCATAATGACTACAGAGTAATTATCTGACTCGATATGTGAGGGGAAGAGACAGGGAATTCTGTGGCTACAAATGGGAATCCGCAAATGTGTGTAGCCTCCCACATGCCAGGGCCCAGGATGTCTCAGAGCGGCTGCAGAACGTTCTCACCGGGACCAATATCCTGGCAGGCAGGTTTGCAACTGCTGCAAGAGAGTTTCAACAGATTGGCTGGTTGGGGAGGGGTGAAACTTTAAGAATTCGACAGGTTTAAAGGAAAGATTATCAGACCGAAAAATTGAACTC